>NC_081405.1:211369622-211671289 GCF_030272615.1 Cryptomeria japonica | reverse complement strand
ATCAAAATATTTGTTTTCAAGGTTTGTATAGTGGAGTCTAGTTTTTAAAAATGTAAGTTGCTTTGAAATTCGATGAACATGTAAAAAACTATGCCCAAAATAGTACAAGTTGGTTTTTGAAAAAAAAAAATGGACACACTAACAAAAGAAATTAAAGATGAAATCCATAACAAAATCAAAATGTGAAACAAATCACATGGTTGGATAGCTAAGAGAGAGTTTAACGATATTATTGTTTTTTTTAATCTTTTGATAGAAACATATATGTGACCTGAAATGGTCATCCAAACCTTTGGGTTGGGTGCCCAAGACAAATCCAACCCATAGGTTTGGTGTTTCCCAATGCAGACAATTTGGCACATGCCAAATATGGGGCTTGCCCCATTTGGCGCGTGCCAAATTCAAAAAATTGACTTTTTCCATTTGGCTAGTACCAAATTTGGCACTCGCCGAATGTGAAATGTCCACTTTTTGAATTTGGCAAGCACCAAATTTGGTGCTCACCAAATATTCAGCATTGAAAAGTTGTAGGTGTTTTGAATGGACAAATATATCAATTTGGGAAAAAGTTACATCCAATCCTCTAAGAATAATATATACATGACATATAACATTTAAGTATATTTATTTTTTCTTTCTTATACTTTAAGTTAGATTTCATGTATATATTGGCAGGATGTTTTAGAGTGGGTTCAACTCTATAGGAGTTATAATGTAGATTCTAGGTTTTAGAGAGATAAAAAAAATTAGATAGTCAAATTTCAGTAATCAACATGTAAAATTTCAATAATTAGCATGTTCCTACAAGAATTCTTTATCTCTCTATCTCACTATCTTTATCTTCCCCAAACTCTAGACCTATCTCTCTCCCTCTCTTGTCTCTATCACCTCTCTCTCCCCTCTATAGGTATATTCCACTCTCTCTACCTTTCAATCCCTCCTTACCCACATCTCTATCCCTAACTCCCTCCCTCTCCATTCTCTTGATCACTACCTATCCCTTCCACCCTCTCTCTCCCCGTATCTAGGTCTCTCCCTCCCTCCCTCTTTACCTCACTACCTCTCCCTCTCTATCTCATTACCCACCTCTCTCTCCCAACCTAGGTCTCTCACCTATTTATCTACCGACTCTCTAGTTTCCTCCCTCCCTCTCCACCTTTCTCTCCCTCCCCTCTTACCCCTATCCATTTATGAAATATCTCCTTCTCTTCTTTCTCTCTCCTCACCTATATATCTCCTCCTTCTATAGGTCTCTCACTCCCACCATGTCTACCTCTCCATCCATCACATTTTACTCCTACCTTTGTTCTTCTATCTCTCCTATTCTCCCTCCATTCCCTCTCTAGATCTCTCCCATCCTTTCTTCTCCTCTCCCTCACTATCTCCCTTCCCACTATCTATTATTCTCTATTCCTCTATTATTCTCTCTCAGTTGTCTAGGTAATCATCTCTCCATCCCACCCTCTCTCCCCACTCTAGTTTTATCCTTCCCTTCCTCTCCACCTATCTACCTCTACATATAGATCTCATTACCCACCTCTCTCTATGTGCCTCTATCTATCTCACTCCTCTCTCACTATCTACGTTTCTCACATCTCTTTATCCCTCTACATATCTCATCTATCTATATTTCCCCTCTATAGTTCTCTCCCTCCCTCTCTACCTCTCTCTCCCCTCTTAACCCTATCCCTTTCCTCCTCTTCTTTCTCTCCCCTAACCTATTTATCTCCTCCTTCCATAGGTCTCTCACTCCCTCCATTTCTACCTCTCAATCCATCCCCTCTTACTCCTCTCTTTTTTCTTTTGTCTCTCCTCTTCTCCCTCCCTTTCTTCCCCTATACATGTCGGCTCAATAACATAAATACATGAATATCAAAAATAATTTCCGATGTTGGATCTCCAAAATTTTCCAGCCTCCAATATCAATAAATTGATTCTAAACCATGTCGGCTTTCATTGTCGGTAATCAAAGAATTCCTTCCAACCTGCTGGTGACGATGAAGTGTTTGTGAAGTATCTGTCGGTACACAACTAAACCAATATATGAAGTTGGAATAAGTTGCCATGTTTGTTGGCTTGATGATAATTTTTGTATTTGATGACTTCATGTTTTGTCATTTGTGGCACACTCATGTGTTCTAATTGTCATAGTCAAACTTGTATACCAGTTAAGGTAAACTAGTACTATTGAGTCATTGAATTTTTAACCGGTATCATATGTATAGTTGAAGTTCAATCAGTATGAAGATGTCTAAACTGGTGTATGTAGATAATCGGTACATGTAGATAAGTCAATCGGTTTTGATTAGTTCCAGAGTTACCAATTTTGAGATGCAGCAAATAAAGTCAAGGAGGAGCATGGAAACAATCATCCTATATGGATTCAAGTGAATTGGTCTATGAGTTTAAAGCAGTCAACACTTAACTGGTATCGGTGTTCTAACTGGTTTCCCAGTTTGTATGATGAGTTATCACCGGTTGTGATGTGTTACCACCAACTGACACTATGGCGGCGATTTGTGTCATGTTAAGGATGATTGTCTAGATTTATTGAACCTAGGAAATTGTGTCAAGGTTTAGGAGCCGACATGAAAATTAATGTCTATAAAAAGACATTGTGATGAGTTATTTGAAAAGACAAGATGGAAGTTATGTTATGAGTTGAAGTGGATGTGATTTGCTGAAGGAGTTGCAGAGTATGTCGGTGATATAGTAATGTATGTGCAAAAAAGGATCTAAAAAAGAACAAGGTGCTATTCTTAGATCATTCCCACTGTTGTTCTCTAACAACTACAACAGTAAAATCCCTTAACCAGGTAAGCTCTCACAAGCTTCATTGTATAAATCCTCTAACAAGGTGATTCATTAACTTGGATCTATACCCTCCACTTAGGTTAGCTTTAACCAGGTATAGCTCCTAATAGGCCTTGAGATCTCTAACAGGATTTGCTCCTAGCAAAGCATTTGTAGACCTTAACCATTCAGTTATCTATTTCTGTAAATAGTTAACTTGTGATTTACATCTCACCGTGGTTTTTCCCAATTGGGTTTTCCACGTATAAATATTTGTGTTATGGTGAATGTTTTTCTTCTGGTGAATGTTTTTATAACACTTTGGATTACATGAAAATTCATTAGTAAATCGGTTAAATGTTTTTACTAGTTTGCAATTAAAGTGTTACTATTTTTTCTTCACTAATTCACCCCCCCCCTCTCAGTGCTTTATAAGTTTATCAGTTGGTATCAGATCCTAACTTCCTTAAGGCTTAACCGCTTGGAAGGGATCTCTAATACTAAGGAAAAAATGGGTGAAGGAATGACCTATAGAGAGATGGTTAGAGAAATTGTTGAAACCAAGGATGAGCTAGAAACCCTAAGAGACAACCATAAGACTTCACTAGCTAAAAGGAAGACATTGACCGAACAATTGTTGGATATCAATGAAACCATCTCTTCTGATGAAGAAAATATAGATGCATTGGTTGAGGTAGTGGAGAAACTAAATGGTGAGAAACTTAATCTAATGAGAGAACTTGAAGCCCTTACAATCCACTTGAGTCAAGAACTTGAAGCTAGGAGGGCAGCTGAAGACCGGATCAAAGAGAAAGATTATGAGATCTTTAAGATCAAGCAGGAGAATGCAACTTTGTATGAACATTGGAATGAGGAGAAAGAAGAGAAAGAAGAAATCAAAGCAGATCTTGATATGGCTGAAGATGGGAAAAACCAGCAAGGTAGATTCAAGTGGTTAGTGCACAAACAAAACACTAAAAGATATTAAAACATGAAACATACATAAAACCACATAACAACATAAAGACAGCTTATACCTTGCTATTTTTACCTCTCCCTCGAATTAAGCTTGATGAAGTGGGTGATGAGGATGCACCCTTGATGCTCCACTTGATGTGTTGCTTGCTTGATTTGGATGGGGATTGATCTCCTTTTCTCAACAAGATAGATTGGATTTGATAGGATTATTGGATAGATTTTGGATGGATGGATTTGATAGAGGAATATGAAGAGAGAGAGGAGAAAATAGCAACATGACAATGCATGAGACGTAGATGATTTGTGAGGATAATAGGCTCCAATTTATAGATTGGAGAAGGCTAATGGAGGGCCAAGATTGATCTGATCATGAAGGGTTGAGATTGATTTTAGATAGAAGGCATGGATCAAGGGTGCCTTGGGAAAATAAACAGGAATATTAAATTCCTTGGGAAAAAGGGGGGAGAGATTTGAATTTCAAATATGAGGAATTAAAAATTCCAAAATAAGGATGCATTGAGGGATTCAAAGAAATTTAAATTTCTTTGAGAGAATCAATGTTGATGTGACATGAGTGGGAATTAAAAATTGATGGATAATGATAAGCATGATTATGAGAGATTCTAGAAGGATTAATTAGGCTAATGAGATTAGGAAAAGTGATTTGTAGGAATCACATGACTAGGTTAATTAATTAGAATTAATCAACTGAGTGGGTTTAGAGGAAATAATTATTGGAGGGGACTTTAGAGGAATAGGGGAATAATTAATTTATTTGATAAATTAATTATTGGACAATAGTGACGGGATTAATTAAATTAGATTTAATTGATTCTGAGAGGAATAAGGATAACACAATTAAAGTCAATTAATTATGTTGATAGGCTTAAATTAGTTAAATATTAATTTTATGTGTCTACATTTTTCCCCTCTTTGATATAGCATCGTGAAATGATGTTATATCAAAGAAGAATAAAACTTAGTGGAAGAAAAGGATAAGGACTAGTAGCATGATGCCCCAATCATGAGATGAGGAAGAATGATGAGGAGGAATGATGACGAGGAAGTAGTGGTATGCCCCGTCGAGAGGACATGCGAGTTCAAAGAACACGGGTGTGCTCTCAAAAGGAATTAGAAGAATAAGTGATGAAAGGATGAAGATAATGAAAGAGTGAAGTAGGATGAGTTGGAGTGTTGTGAATGAAATGAGACAAAGAAATGATAAATGGATTGGATTTCTTGGTGAGCAAGTACAAAAGACAAAACCTAGATTTGATATTGCCATGGATAGTCTACACCACTAATGGATGATTGAATAGGATTGGATTGGGGAGGGGATTATTGATTTAATTGGAAGAGATGGAGAATATGATTGGATAAGATAAGATTGGATTAGAAATTGGATTGGAAATTGGATTGGATCGGGTGGATTGGTGGATAGGATTTGATTGAATGGAACCAATGAAAAGGGAGAACCAAGGATTAGTAAAAGGATCGATGGATGAATGGATGAAGATATTGTCTAGATAGATGGATCAAGTGGATGGATATGGGTAGGAAATGGAGGAATAAAGGATAGAGGATAGGGTGATGGAGACCCAAGGACTATGATGCAAAGGAGTGCAATGCCCCACTATAGAGGTAGTGGAATTAAGGATTCAATGAATGGTGGATAACGATATATGATGTGGGAGGATAATGTGTATTGGATATGTATGGTAGAGGATTAAGGAGATTAAGGCTTGAATGCTCCAAAGCATGCATGCATGTACAGTGTTTTGCCTCTTATATGATCAAGATGAAAGATAGGAATGGAGGATTCATTTTGATAGGATGAGGGATATGAGATGGAGGATATGGATAGGAGAGTCAAGATCAAAGATAGGAAAGGAGAATGGACTTAGATATGATGTAGATGGATGGGAGGATTGTGTGGATGAAGCTTGCCCCCAAGTGTAGAGTGCAAGGGGGTGAGGGGATTATACATGATGCTTGTTTGCCAATTTTTTGTCATGGTACTTACCCAAGGCACCACAAGAAGTGATTTTCACCATTGGATGAAATGATTATTTTTTAATTTTCTGGTTTTTTTTTTTTTTGAATTTTTTTGAATTTTTCTTGATTTTTTGATTTTATTTTATTTGGAATAGTTTGGATGGAGAAGGATAAGGATGAGTGGATATGGAAGATAGTGGATACGTGAAGGAGGAAGGGAGGACTCAAGAATCTAGTTCCATAGATGGTATCCCTTAGTATTTCTTCGAATTAGAGATATGCCCATAGATGTTGGAAACAATAATTGGGGAGATGAAATGGATAGGGGATGGGAGATAAGGATTTGGAAAGGATTGGACTAACAGAATGGGATTGTGAAAAATGGATGGTGGATAATGGATGGGGTTTTGAAGAATTTGTGGAAGATCAACATTGGCACATACCTTGAAGGGTGGTGGAGTAGTGGAGGAGAGTGTTTTGGATTAGATGGGCGATAGAGTGTGGATTTTGGGAAATGAGGACCCAAAATAGAAGAAGGGGATGATGGAGTTGGGATGGTAGATTTTGGGACATAAGGACCCAAAATAGATTTTGAAGATGGAGGAGTGTTAGATGGAGGATTGGAGGACTTATGAATGGATGGAGCTTTTAGAATAGCAAGTTTGGATGCCAATTTTGATTTTGCTTTGGGATGCATTGCTTCTTTGGGAATCCACATAGTTTTTGATTTTTTCTTTTGGGGCCTTTGTGGCCTTTTTAATTTTTCTTTCTTTCGAACCATATTTTCATTTTGAGCATGTCGTTTAGAGGGTACATGTTGTTCCTTTGATTTTTGTGGATTTTGAGCTTTATGCTTTTTAGATTGGGCATCCAAACTGCTTCCAATAGCAATGGGATGGGTGCATGAGGATGAAGGATTGATGGATTTTATGGATGGGATGGTGGAAAGAGAGTGTTGGGAGGAATTCAAGGATGTGCACCTTTGTTGATCTTGCTTAGGGATTATTTGAGGTGGTGGAGAGGTGGATGGAGGGATGTAAGGACCCAATATGGATGGAAGGGATGGAGGATTGTGCATCGAAACATAGGGTCCCAAAATGGATGGAAGGAATGAAGGGTTTAACTTTAGAACATAGGGTCCCAAAATGGATGCAAAAGATGAGGGATAACGGGATTTTGATTTGTATGAGGGAAATTTGGATTTAGGAGGAATAAAGGATGTACCAACATCTTGAGCATTATCTTGAGGACCCTTATTATTTCAGAAATAAGATGCGAGTCCATTTTGAGGGGGTTGAGATGTGGAAGGAAGATTAGGATCTTTAGATGGATTGGGATCATTACATGGAGATGAAGGGATAATTTAATCTTGACTAGGGAGGTTATCATGAGGTGGAGTGGGAGGGGTGATTGTATCATGAGATGGAAGAGGATCATGCGATGATAGAGGAATCATATGATCGTGAGAGGAAGTGCAGGGGATGGGATCATTAGATGGAGTGGAGGGATATGTATCATGAGATAGAGAGATTTCTATGCTAGCATGCTTTGGAACAAGCTTTTGGCATGTTGGGAGTTGTGGGGATTGTGTACTGGAGGAAGATATGGAAGCTTTGATGTGAGTAGATGGGGAAATGGGAGTATCATGAAGTGTGGGGGATTGGGATTTGTTTTAAGGTGGAGGTGATTGGGTTGGATGGAGGACTTGAGGAGACTTGGCCACTTTGCTTTGAGGTGAGGATTTTGTCTCCTTTGTTAGCATGTCTTGGATAAGATTATGGATGATGGATTTGGAGGACGTGGGCAATATGGATTTTGGAGGATTGGGACTAGATGGAGAATTGGGATTGGATGGAGGATTAGGATTAGATTGAGGATTGGGATTGGATGGAGGATTAGGATTGGGATTGGATGGAGGATTAGGATAATGGATTGGGGAATTAGGATTAATGATTGGAGGACTATGGAGTAAAGGATTTGGATGGGGAGTAGAGGTAATGAATGCATTGTAGAAGGATGGGGATTTGGATGTTTATGGGAGGGGAGGTGGAGGTATACATATTGGATTAGAGGAGTATGTGGATGAGGGATAATATGGAGATATGGATGGGGAATAAGATGGATTTCCCTTGTCGAAGGTAGAGGAAGGATAGGATATATGGTATAGATTGGGATTGGGTGTAATGTGTTGAGATAGGATGGATGAAGGTATGATAGGCGAGTGGGAGATTTTGGGATTAACTTGGTAGGAAGGTTCATGAATTTCCATGAGCATCTTCTCATACCAAGCTTTGAAATTATGGGTAGTCATGTTGAGAGAGTTTGATTAGATTGGAAATGGATGAATATGTTTTGGAGGGGAAAGATTATGAATATGATGTTAAATGAAGATGAGGATTAAGACTTGGCTTGGAATGATGATGGATTAGATTTGATTATATTTTGATAGGATTCTGATTTGGATTGGAATTGGATGAGGACTTGATTGGATTGGTCATTGGATTAGGACTTGATTTCATTGGTCCTTGTATTAGGACTTGATTGGATTGGATTAGATTGCATTGGATTAGATTAGATTTGATTTGATTTGATTGGATGATTGATTGAATGGATTAGATTGAATTGGATTAGATTGGATTGGATTGGATTGGATTGGATTAGGTTGGATTTGATTTGATTTGATTTGATTGGATTGGATTGGATTGGATTGGATTGGATTAGATTTGATTTGGATTGGAATTGGATTAGGACCTGATTGGATTTGGATTAGATTAGATTGGTTGATTAGTTGGATTGGATAACCGGATTAGGAATATGGATGGATTTGATTGATTGGAATTTTGGAGATTTGATTGGATTAGAGGAATAATGAATATTAGTTGAGGAAGGATGATTGTTTGAATGGATGAAAGTGGATTAGGGATTGGAGAATTTCTTGGATAGATAGAAATCAATTAAAGATTTGATGATGACAAGATGGAATTTGGAAAGAGGGATGATTTGATTGGTTTTGGGGGATGGACTTGGCAAGACATGTCAAGTAAAGAAAACACAATGGTCAAAAGAAATTAGACTCAAAAGACACTCATGCTCCTTCACAACATATCCTATGGCGAGAAAAGACAATAGTCAATGGATCCTAATTGGTTTCTTAGCTACGCTTACCCAAAGTGGACACTTAGATGCTTGACCCCACTGGCTCCCCTCCACGACACTCACTTCTCTAGGGCAGCCAAGAATCAATTTCCATGAAAACTCTTCAAGGCGGACATTGTGTCTCTACTAAGGGCCATAAAAATATGGGCAGCTTCAGAGGTCTTACCTCCTGCATCAATGACTAGAAGGTTTTTGGCCACTATGCACAAGGTGTTTAATATGGCTTCTCGTTAGGAGCTACCCTTTGCAGTTGCACAAGAGCAATTGAGGCCTATAGCCCAATGAAGCACCAAGAACTTAGTAGTCACGCAAGCATGATTGAGATCTCTAGGATCCTACTAAGCACCCAATGTGAGAGTGAACTCTAATATGGCCCCAACCATTGACCCTTTCGTAGTCAATGGCCTATTTATTATAGTGAGTTGGGAACCCTAGGTCCGGGTGTACAAACTTGGGTCATTCCCCTCTTACCTTCTCAAAGAGCAAGTTGGGAGGGCAGGCCCACTAAGGGTAAGCATGCAATCAAACAAGAAAAGGTTCGAAGGTCGGGATTTTTGATTGTCTATGCAGATAAGAGCATACTCTCCTACCTCTACACTTTCCTCAAACACAAAAAGCAAGATTTTTTTTACCCCTAATTAAAATTTAGGTGCCTAGAATAAAAAGATTAAGAAAAACACAATGTTTGGTCAGATTTCTTCGCCAACCTACAAAAAAAAAGTGGATTAGTAGTTTGAAAATGAAGTCTTCAACAAGCATCCTATAAAAGACACAAGAATGACAAATATATATATATATAGATATAGATATAGATATAGATATAGATATAGATATAGATATAGATATAGATATAGATATATAGATATATATATTTGGGGGAATGAGTAGAAAAACAAGAATAAAAACTTTTCTACTAGTGACAAATGTGGATTTGAAGGAAACTTTGATGGGTAAATGGGATTTGACTAGGTTTTTTGCCACTTTCTAAGGGATAGGCAAGCATAAAATGGAGATTTTAGAGGAGAGGTGAAGGAATGGAAAAATTTGTCTGAGAGGGACAAAGAAGTAAATATTGGAGATCGACAATATGGCAAAATTTGGAGGTGATTGGATAAAACTGGAAGAAGTTATGGCAAACCCTAGAAATAGAGAAATGTGGGATTTTGGGCTTCAAAAGTGGAATTTGGGATAAGGTCCTCAAGGAAGTAAATGTGAAAAATGAAATTGCAAGGGATATAGTGAGGTTTGGAGGAAAACAGAGTGAAGATAAAGAAGATATGGTGAAAAAACAGAAAAAATATAGTGATCTGTTTTTGTTTTTCTTTTTCTTTTTTCTTTTTTTTTTCTTTTTTTTTTCTTTTTTTTTTTAGTTTTTTTATTTTATCCATGCGGTCACGCTGATTAGTAGACAATCGCACTAATGCGCGAGTGGTTGCACTAACAGATAAATTATTAATATTTAAACAAACAAATAATAGAAAAAGAAAAATTACAGTCGCCTTGATTATCAAGCGCTTGCGCTGATGCATGGGCGCTCACGTCAAAACAACTAGAGTTAGTGCCCAAAAAAAAATTCAAATTTAAAATTTTCACAAAAACGCTCACGTTAAATTTTTCACAAAAACGCTTGCGTTAACCGCAGAGTGATCGCGCTAAAGTGACAACTAAAAAGAAATAGAAGTGAGAAGATAGAAGAATGCAAAAGAGGAAGAATGAGGAGGAGATAGAATAATTTTCATGGCAGTCGCGCTGAAGCTGACACGGTCATGCTGAAGCATAGTGAGCCGCCAATTTTTTTTGAAATTTTCTGCAGTCGTGTTGATTAGCAGGCGATCACGCTGATCCAAAAAGGATCATGCCAATGTGCATGCACTCATGCTGAAGCGTGAATCCTATGAGAAAGCTTCACAAAAAACTCATTTTTTTGTTAAATTTGGGACGTGGGACCCACCAGACGTGCCAAAATGAAGATGGGAAAAACCAACAAGGTGGATTTAGGTGGTTAGTGCATAAACAAAACACTAAAAGATGTTAAAACATGAAACATACATAAAACCACATAAAAACATAAAGACAAAGCTTATACCTTGATAAATTGGATGATGAGGATGTGCCCTTGATGCTCCACTTGATGTGTTGCTTTCTTGATTTGGATGTGGATTGATCTCCGCTCAACAAGATAGATTGGATTTGATAGGATTATTGGACGAATGGATTTGATGGAGGATTATGAAGAGAGAGGGGAGAAAATGTCAGCATGACAATGCATGAGAAGTGGATGATTTGTGAGGATAATAGGCTCCAATTTATAGATTAGAGAAGGCCAATGGAGGACCAAGATTGATTTGATCATGAAGGGTTGAGATTGATTTTAGATAGAAGGCATGGATCAAGGGTGCTAGATTCAGTACCGATTAAGCTCTGATTTGCCTTCAAAACCTCCTTGAATCATGAATTATGTCTGTGTGTATAGCTCTACTTATATTCACATATACCTTATTATATTCCTCTTCCACACACACTAATCTCACAAATGAGATCTTACATATATACCAAAACCTAAGACCAAATGTGTAGGTTGGCTCACTTAAGATATTACAATAAAATCAATTACAAATGAATCAATATGTGATGCATCATGTTGGCTCAATGCATTTACAATAATAACAAATCATCTTCATAGTGTGTCATGTTGATCTGGAATAGATAGCGCTTGTCGGTCCATAACCTAGACCTATTTGCCGGTAACAGCAAATATACAAACCGGATTAGATCAATGACCAAATCACCAAAACAAAGTGTCCAAACAATGTCTTCGACATAACCAAGTAATCTTCAAGTCATCCTTAGTGTCAGTGAACAATATAACCTACCGGTGAACCAGATACCAGTGATTGTGCATAAGTCACTAAACATACCGATGAACATAACCGAGAATCTCCACAAGGATACGTGTTGACAAAAGTTGACATCAATGACAAAACTAGTGCAATACATCCAAAATACCAACAATCTCCCCCTTTGGCATTGATGGCAACACAAGATGGAAAAACCATCTAAGTGTTAAAACAGAAATGCCAAAAACAAAAAACCAACAATTTCCCAAAGAGATCATTAACCAGAGATTAAAATAAAGATACAGAGAGTAACAATCTCTCCCTAATGAATAATGTCTCCGCAAAAGATAATGTGTTTTTCCATAGATATCTCTCCCCCTTTGACATCAAATGCCAAAGCAATACAAAAACCAAATTCAAACATTTATTACAAAATACCAACTTATCAATTTATCCAACTACTCCCCCTGAGAAGTAGCTCTCCTCATCAAAGCTGGAAAAAATATTTCTTTGTTAATTTTGTCGGTTTGATGACAATCATCAACTGTCTAAGTCTCTACTAATGGGGGTATAACCCCAAGCTACTCTCTGAGATATTCAAAAGTTTCCTTAAGCAAAGGCTTAGTAAAAATATCTACAAACTGCTCTTTAGTATTCACATAAACCAATTTCACTTCTTTTGCTTTAACATTCTCTTTCAAAAAATTGAATTTGATTGAAACATGTTTAGTTTTTGAGTGAAATACTGGAATCTTAGATATATCAATTGTTGTCATATTATCACAGTAAATGGTTATAGGTTCTTTGCATTTTACCTTTATGTCCTTCAACATTTGCTTAATCCATAATACCTGGGTACAATTAGTTGTTGCTGAAACATATTTTGATTCTGTTGTTGATAAAGATGTGCAATTTTGTTTCTTGCTCAACCAAAAAATTAATCTTCTACCAAGAAATAATTCTCCGTCGGTGTGTCATCTACATTTCCTACCCAATTTGCATCTGTGTATGCACATAAATCAAAATTTTCATCTTTAGGATACCATAAACCAAGATTTGTTGTGCCTTGTAGATACTGGAAAATCTTTTTTACTGTTGACTCATAATTTTCTTTAGGATTACTCTGAAATATTGAAAAAATACATACCGCATTCATAATATCAAGTCTTTTTTGTGTTAAATACAGTAAACCTACTAGCATAGACTTGTATCTTGTTGGATTAACAGGTGTTGATTCATCCTTCAATGATAGTTTATCAGTTGTAGTCATAGGTGTACTTACCGGTTTAGAGTTTTCCATGCCAAATTTCTTTAGTAATTCCTTCAAGTACTTTAATTGACATATGAATATACCTTTATCAGTTTGTGAAATTTGCAATCCTAAAAATAATTTTATCTCCCCAATCATAGATATTTCAAATTATTCCTGCATCTTATTAGAAAAGTCTTTACATAATCCATCTTCTCCTCCAAAAATTATATCATCAACAAAAACTTCTATAACCAAGATGTCATCATTAGTCACTTTGTAATATAAGTTGTTGTTATCATTACCTTTGTTGTAACCAATCTTCAAAATATATTTGTCCAATCTAGCAAACCAAGCTCTAGGAGCTTTCTTTAATCCATATAAAGCTTTCCTTAACCTACAAACCATATCTTTGTCATTTGTCAATGAAAATGCATCAGATTGTTCAATGTAAACTTCCTCTTCAAGATCAACATTCAGAAATGCACATTTAACATCCATTTGATATACTTTATAGTTCTTGTGTGTTGTAAAAGCTAAGAATAATCTGACTGCCTCAATTCTAGCTATCGGTACAAAGGTTTCATTATAATCAATTCATTCTTTCTATAAATATCCCTTACACACTAATCTAGATTTGTTTCTGATTACCTTACCATCTTCATTGTATTTATTTTTGAATACCCATTTAGTTCCAATTACATTTTTGTTTTCAAGTCAGGGAACCAATTTCCATGTGTTATTCTTTTCAATTTGTTCCAATTCATCTTCCATAGCTTTAATCCAATGTCTATCTTCACATGCCTCATTAACTGATGTTGGTTCAATTTGAGAAATTAAACATACCTCTTCATTTGTTAGTCTTCCTCTAGTCATAACACCTTGATATTTGTTCCCAATTATCTGACTTTCAGAGTGGTTCAATCTTACATACCGAGGTGTTTTTACTTGTTGTTCTTCAGTCACTGTGGAATTTTTAGATAATGCCAGTGTGAATGGATCAACATTCTATACCGATGTACTTATTGTAGGTTCATTTGATATTATCTCTATTATCGATTCAGAGTCCATGTACCTTGAATTACCTCTAAACTATTCATCAATCTTCACATTTGCACTCTCAACGATTTTCTGCAATCTCTTATTAAAATATCTATATGCCTTGCTCTTAGATGAATGGCCAAGAAATATTTCTTCATCACTTCTAGGATCAAATTTTCCAATGTACTAATCTCTCCTAATATAACATTTACTTCCAAATATTTTGAAATATTTAAGAGTAGGAGTATTATCAAACCATAGTTCATGAGGGATCTTATCGGTTTCACCTTTGATGTGAACTTTGCTGAATGTGTAAACCATTGTACTCACTGCTTCTCTCCAATATACATGAGGTAGATTTGTTTCTGATAACATACTTCTAACTGCATCCAGAATAGTTTTGTTCTTTCTTTCCACAACTCCATTTTGCTGGGGTGTCCAAGGTGCTGATAGCTGACTTCTAATTCCATTCACTTCACAGAATGTATTAAATTTCTTAGATATGAATTAACCTCCTTGATCAAATCTCAAACATTTAATTTTCTTAACAGTTTCATTCTCTACCATCACTTTGAATAGTTTGAATTTCCCAAAAGCTTCTGATTTCTCCCTGAGAAAAGTAACCTAACACATTCTAGAATAGTCATCAATGATTAGCATAAAATATCTATCTCCTTGTAAGCTTCTAGTTCTTGTTGGACCACATAAATCAGTGTGAATTAAGAAGAACGTTATTGGATTTTTCTGGAATACTCTTAAAAGTTGTTCTAACTTGGTTTCCAAATTGACATTCCTTACATATCGGATTGTGAGGTTTAACAATCTTAGGTAAATCCCTTACTGCCTTAGTTGTACTGATTTTCACAATGCAATCAAAATTAACATGACAAAGTCTCATATGTCATAACCAATTTGATCAATATGTGCAATCAAGAATGCTTTCTCATTGTTATTCAAATGAAATATATTACCTCTAGTCTTATTACCGGTTGCAATTTCCAAGCCAGTTTTGTTCATGATTTTGCATTTACCATTCTTGAATTGTAACTGAAATCCTTTTTCAACTAATTGACCAACACTCAAAATATTATGTTTCAAACCTTCAGCATAGTAAATATTATCGGTATTGTGTTTACCATCAAAATATATAGTGCATTTTCCTTTGATCAAAAAAGCTTTATCATTCCCAAATCTTACTAGACCTCCATTATATTCCTGAAAGGTTAAGAATTTACTTTTATCACCAGTCATATGATGTGAACATCTAGAATCAATGATCCATTCATCCTTATCTTCAATTTTAGTTGCCATGGCCTGCTCTACCGGTTGAACAGTAGGTGTCGGTTGATCTTCTGTTATAGCAACAAAAATCCATCCATTGTCTGTCGGTTCTTCATCAGAATCATCAGTAACTTTTTTATCAACATAGTAGCATGATTTGTCTCTATTCTTCTTAAATCTGTATCTCTGATATTTAGGGTTAGGCTTAGATATTCTTTTAGCTTCCTCTTTCAATCTTGCATGTCTATCAGGATACCTAGATGCTATATGACCAATTTTATTATAGTTAAAACATTTGAATGGTGATTTACCTTCATACTTACTTCCAACTGGACCTTTAGGAATTTTCCTTGCAAATAGTGCTTCAAGCTCTTCAATTCTTCATTCTCCCTTTTGATTTCTTCAAGGTTCTCTTGCATAAAATGCTTTCCAATCAAATTTTTCAAATGATGATGATGATGCCTTGAAAGGTAAATCTGTCTTAATTGTAGCAACAGGAGCAAATTCCTCAAGTTCAAAAGCTGAAAGTTTTCCAACCAAAGTGTCTCTAGATACTGATGCATTAGGCATTGTTCTTAATTCATTTATAGCAGTTACTTTCATTTTATATGCCGGTGGCAAATCTCTTAAGAATTTAGAAACAATTTCATCTTCACTTAAGGATCCTCCACAATATTGTATACCCAAAACAATTTCATTTACTCTTTCTATAAAAGTAGAAATCCTTTCATATTCTTCCATTTTCAGATTTTCATACCTGACCTGGAAGCATTCCAACTTTGCGATTTTCATTGTGGTATCACTTTCATTCAATGTTTCCAATTTTTCCCAAATAGCTTTAGCAGTAGATTGGTGTGATAATCCCATGATTTGTTGATCTGACAATGCGCTCAAAAGTGCTTCTCTTGCTTTGCAATCATTTTCCTCATCTTTAGCCAAGGTTGGTGGATTAGGTTGACCTTGAGTAGGACCAACATAGCCATTCTTTGTAACATCCCATATGTCTTTTCCAATGCAATTAAGATGTGTCTCCATTCTTATTTTCCATATACCATAGTTGGTTCCATCAAGTTTCTGATTGTCCTTCCTAAAATAGTTAGTTCCCACAGAATCTCCTCAAGTTGTTAAACTTTTGCACAAGAGGACTAGGCTCTGATACCAATTGTTACGTCTCGGAGACAACTGAGAGAGGGGGGGGGTGAACTAGTTGTTTATTAATTTTAAACCAAATATAACTTAACCAAACTTAATGCATAATACTAGTAAACCAAACTTTATGCCGGTAAATAGTTTTGGCAGTTAATTCTAATGTCGGTAAAGTTTAATGCATGAAACAAAAAGACAAATAACATCCACAACACATAACACAGATATTTGTACATGGAAACCCTGTAAGGGGAAAAACCATGGTGGGAAACCTTACCCACAATCAGATGATACTACTGTAGATAATATGTGTGTACAATATGGAGTCTGCACATGTAGAAAGGCCAACGACATAGAGCTCACTGCTCAATCAAAAATGGGAGTCACACTAACTATAATTGGATGGTTAAATCCAATGATAATGTATTGCTCAAAATAGCATCTTCATATGCTGGATTCAGTACCGGTTAAGCTCTGATTTGCCTTCTTCAAAACCTCCTTGAATCTTGAATAATGTCTACATGTATAGCTTTGCTTATATTCACATATACCTCATTGTATTCCTCTTCCACACTCACACTAATCTCACAAATGAGATCTTACATATATACCAAAACCTAAGACCAAATGTGTAGGTTGGCTCACTAAATATATTACAATAAAATCAATATGTGATGCATCATGTCAGCTCAATGTATTTACAATAATAAAAAATCATCTTATAAGCATGTCGTGCTGATCTAGAATAGATAACGCTTGCCGATCCATAACCTAGACCTATTTGTCGGTAACAGCAAATATGCAAACCCGATTAGATCAATGACCAAATCACCAAAATAAAGTGTCAAAACAATGTCTTTGACATAACCAAGTAATCTTCAATTCATCCTTAGTGCTGGTGAACAATATAACCTATCGGTGAACCAGATTCTGGTGACAGTGCATAAGTCACTAAACATGCCGGTGAACATAACCAAGAATCTCCACAAGGATAAGTGTTTACAAGTGTTGACGTCAATGACAAAACCAATGCAATACATCCAAATACCAACACTTAGAGAGCATATGGAATGGAATGTTATCATTGTCATAAAGCGGGACACATTGCTAAGTTTTGCAGAACAAAGAAGAACCAACCGATAAGTCACTCTACAAACCAGAAAGGAAAGCAGAAGGTTGATGTTGAAGAAACCAGAGGCGAGATGAATATAATCTAGAAGATGAAAAGTGATGACAAAGCATCACAAGATTCTAATACTTCACCTAGTGTGGAGAATCCTACACTGGCAAACTGAGCTTCTCAACAAGCTTAGGGGGGGCATATTGATAAATCCATTTTTGGATCCCTTGAAGAAAGTATGGTAAGAAAATTTTGCATTTTGAGTTGAAATATAAGAATTTTGATATTTCTATCAATCTATTTTCTAAGGATGACCAACCGGTTGATATACCTATCGATAAAGGAAAATATGTCAAGTGGTAATTAGGTTTTTTCAACCTATCGGTAGTACAATAAATGCAGTGAGTAAAGTTAAAAAAAAGCAGTTTCACTAAGTCATTTTTACCCTATTGCATTCGAAGACATTTTGTGAGCACTTGCAGAGCAAAACAGAGCATTCCTAGCAGATTATGAATGGATTTGGACAACAGACTAAGAAGTTGGATAGGATTTGAATAAAAGTAAAGCAAATCAAGTGTGCAAGCGAGACAGCAACTATAAATCCTAGTAGCACGAAGGAAACAAGGTATCTGGTCAATCTCCTCTCTGAAATCAAATTTATTTGGAATGGCATCATCTTTTGCACCATCAAAGAGTCTTTTTATCACTGCTGAAGTCATTGGGTCAATGGGGTTAGACAAGATAGAATCATACAATGCATTATCACAAGTACCCCAAGGATTTTTTATTAAAGGTAATATGTCCAGTTATATAGATTGCAAAATTGAGGATCTAGGTTCATTGGCAATCTATTTCTAGCTAAAGTCTTTGTGCGACAAGAACGGGAAGATTAAACCTGAGTACATCAAGGTTTATGAGAAAGGTTTTCAAAATGCGGTTTATTTTCTTGAGTATTTTGAGGAAGAGCACATCAGAATCATCCTCATCCGCGTACATGGATGAAACATGTATCTTGATAGGTCGCATACTATAACCAAGGAGGCTATTCATGCTGTGACCGGTTTCTACCAAACCGGTGAAGTACCCAAGTTGAAGAAAATCTCAAACGAGATTTTTATTGAACTAACAAAGACTACTGGTGATGGTTGTGCTATATCTATCAATAACATTGAAGATGACGGAGTCAAATTTGTTACAATGGTTATCGATTATAAGATATTTCATTCTAGCTGGATGAATAGTGTGACATATGTTGTCGTACATGTTGCCTACCAGATGATGAAGGAAAATGCAGATTATGATCTGTGTGAGGCAATGTAGAGTCAGTTAATGTTGAATCTAGAATCAATCAAGAAGAACAACAATCCGAAGTTCAAGTATGGGCAACTTTTGATCGGTTTATTTTTCTATTTTCAGAACTTTATTCCTGGTATTGGAGATATACAATGGTCAAAAGATACACCTATTTTAGCCCAGAGTAAGAATAGCATAATGGTTGTTAAGAACACATTTGTTTCACACTGACCACTAATTTCTACCTAATCGAAGTTGTTGAACCAAGACAAGAAGAAATTGACAAAATAAGCTATGAAGTCAATTATGACTTATTGATTGGCTACACCAACAACCTCTTGGCATCACCTAAGGATACCAAGAAGAAGAGACTAGGTACTTATCAAGAAATAATTGCACAACCCAAAAATAAGAAGGAGAAAAAGAAGAAAGATGATCAAGCACCTTCTGTGTCAACCGCTACTAGAGTAACAAGGAGCGTTCAATCCAAGAAGGAACCAGAACCTAAGGTGTATGCAAAGAAGCCAACTGCCACTAGCAAAAGAGGTAGAAATCTTATCTTGCAAGAAGAACTTGAGGAAATAGAGTCCAAGGAAGAAACAAAGAAGTTGAAGGTAACAACTAAGAAATCTAAACCAGTAGGGGAAATCCCCAAACAAAATACTCCTATTGATATTTGCATCTTTCAAGCCAATGAGTCATTTTGAGAGGACTCTGAAAATATTAAAAAGAAAGCAATTTGATAATGTAAAGGATTATTTTGATTCTTTTGATGAGGTTTAGAAACAAGAAGCAGTACAAGAGGTAATCAATTACCTATGTCAATATAACTGGTTACCACATGAAATTCAAAAGGACATTTCTGATTCTTTAGATTTAATTCTTGAAAATAAATGGAAGCTAATCATTGATCAAGAACAAGAGATTATAGTGAATTTTTGTTCAATATTTTCCTAAGTTGTCTCATGAAGAATTATTAGAAATGCTTGCTAAACACAAAGGACAATTTCATTCAAGAACAAGGAGACTGAGACTGTTGGAAGGTAAAATTCAGATAGTAGAAGATAATACTCATTGAATTGCTAAAGATATTCAAAAAATGAATGAACAATTGAAGAACTATCACAATAAACCTGATCACACTGAAACCGGAGCTCCACCAGAACTGGACACTAAAGAAATAATTACACCAGATGAACTCTACACTGACAAGAATAAGGATGACACAAATTCTCCACCTGTCATATTTTTTGTTGATGAAACTAAAGATATTGAGGATATTGTTAATACAACCAAGACCAATAATGAACCGGTTAAGGAAAAAGAACAGGAACCAGATATGGTTGACAAACAGAAAGCAGAGGAAGCACCGGCTACTAAACAAAGTGTGGACATGCAACCACCACCGATAAAGAAACATAATGTTAAAAGTCACATACCACCGGTCAATACACCAACACGGAAGGAACAGACAGAGACAGGGAAAGAGAAACTAAAGAAGAAGGAAGAAGAGAAAAAGGATGAAGAGAAGAAAACAAAGGCAAAGAAGAAAACCTTGATCGAGGATGATAATGATGAGGACTCTGTGAGTATTAAAGGTCCTATAGATATGGAAAATTTGAGTTCCTCTGAACTAATGGAGATTGCTACTGCTATGCAATCCAGAGCACAAAAAAAGAGGTTGAAAGAGCAGAAATGAGAAGCAGAGACCATTCAAACTACTGTTGACATTTTGTCAAGTCTCTTACCGAAGACTAATACAAATAATCTATCCACCCCTATTTCTAAGCTTGGACAGTTAGTTGTTGAAGCCAGTGAACAACTAAAATCACTTGAAGAGGCAGCTCATACTCTAGTAGAAAAAGATTACAGGAAGAGAAGGTGAGAACAATTGATTTTAGAAATTGACAAAGGTAAGGTTGCTTTAATAGTGAATAAAAATCTTTTGAAAACTGGAATAGAAATGGTGGTCAAATTTTGGCTACTATATCTAAATTATCATTATTTTGTTCTGACTTAAAGAAAAAGAGAGAAGACACAAAGAAGGAACTTGACAGGATAAGTGATGCATACATACTGGTACAGGATTCCGCTTTGAATTTTGGTAAATCCGTTTATGCCCTACAACACATATTAGAAGTTTATGATTTTGAACAGGTAAAGCGGATAAGATCCTTGAAAGAGATGAAGAATCAATTAATTTTGAAAGTTGAAATCTTATAGAGAGAATACAAGGATTCTAAAGTAATTTTGGCTACCCCAGAGATGAGCACTATTGATGCTATGGAAGAATTTACTACACATATTTTGACACATGTTGAAATCACTGAGACACTGTTAGACACATGGGACAATGACCTTAAGCAGTTGAAGTTTCATTTCAATGATATTTTCTTGAGAATTGCATTGTAAAGAGCTTAACACTATTATCTCTATATACATGCAATTTTTTATGATAAATTTTGATGTAATGTATGTATTTTACTTCTTTATTTGGCATTGTTGTCAAAGGTGGAGTAGAAATAGTTTAATTGAGTCAAAAAAAATTATCTACTGTTAAGGGGGAGTAATGAATTGCTAAGGGGGGATCTTTTGAGTCTCTACATTTTTGTAAGCATACTTAGTTGTCAAAATTTTCCTAAGTGTTGCCACCAATGCCAAAGGGGGAGAATGTTGGCTTGATGATGATTTTTGTATTTCATGACTTCATTTGTTGTCATTGATGGCACACACATATGTTCTAATTGTCATAGTCATCTTTGTATACCAGTTAAGGTAAACTGGTACTATTGAGTCATTGTATTGTTAATCGGTATCATATGTATAGTTGAAGTTCAATCGGTATGAAGATGTCTAAACTGGTGTATGTAGATAACCGATGTATGTAGATAACCGGTATATGTAGATAAGTTAATCGATTTCGATCAGTTCCAGAGTTATCAATTTTAAGATGCAGCAGATAAAGTCAAGGAGGAGCGTGGAGACAATCATCTAGCATGGATTCAAGTGAATCGATCTATGAGTTTGAAGCGGTCAACACTTAACCGGTATCGGTGTTCTAACCGGTTTCCTAGATTGTGTGATGAGTTATCACCGGTTGTGATGTGTTACCACCAACCGACACTATGGTGGTGATTTGTGTCATTTTAAGGAAGATTGTCTAGATTCATTGAACCTAGGAAATTATGTTAAGGTTCAGGAGCCAACATGAAATCTAATGTCTATAAAAAGACATTGTGATGAGTTATTTGAAAAGAGAAGATGCAAGTTATGTTATGAGTTGAAGTGGATGCAATTTGTTGAAGGATTTGTAGAGTGTGTCGGTGATACAGTAATGTATGTGCAAAAAAGGATCTAAACAAGCAAAATGTGCTATTCTTAAATCATTCCCACTATTGTTCTCTAACAACTATAGCAATAAAATCCCTTAACCAAGTATGCTCTAACAAGCTTCATTGTATAGATCCTCTAACAAGGTGATTCATTAACTTGGATCTAAACCCTCCACTAAGGTTACCTTTAAATAGGTATAGCTACTAACAAGGATTGAGATCTCTAACAAGATCTTCTCCTAACAAAGCATTTGTAGACCTTAATCGGTCAGTTAACTATTTCTCCAGATAGTTAACTTGTGAGTTTGATGTAGGAGCATCCTCAATTCATAGCAATCTTGCATCAACCAAAAACATTTTCTTTCTTGTTTACAGTTTCAATTTTCCTTTTTGTGTGTCCTGGTTTTGGCACATCGGCTTCCTATGGAGTTGGATTCTTCTTGAAGACTTGATCACCCTACTTGCTTTCTAACCGCATCTCATTTGGTTCTAGCAAGATATCACTATCGGTTTTCCTTGATAGTTTCTTGATTACCAAATTGTTATTTTCCTTCCAGTTGCCTGAGATCTATTCTGGTGATCTACCAGAACCCATTCTGATGCTTGCGGAGCCTTGGACATTGATCTCGATGTTTCTTGATGTGTGGCCGACCTTCTACGTTTCATCCTTTGGGATTTTTCAGAGGCTGACCTCATTTATTTCTGCATGTTAGGGTCTTGATCCTTTTGGGCTGACCTGATCCTTTGGATCAATATATATATTTGTAATCATGATTTGCATTGTGGTCAATCAATTTAGAGATAAAGGAGTATCAGATAGATAGTTCTTATAAGATATAACTTTTGATTCAAGGTCCATGTGAGACCTATTCTACGAGGCCTGTGTGTCGGTATGTTGTAACTCGGTTGTTGTCGGTTGGATGTAATTGACTTTTCATGCAATAAAACAATCTATTATGCATTTGCCTCCATTATATCTATGTGTTTCCGTTGTGTTACCTATTGCTGACCAGTTTGGACTTCTCTCTTTGATGTCCCTCCTCGTCGGTGACTTCTTCAAGTGATATCAGAGAAAAGTTTCATTCTGAAGGATTGTGTGTCCTGAATTTTGTTGTAGGGTGACAGATTGTAGATCCGACCTGCAATTGCAAAGGACTAGCGTGAATCGATGGTGTGAAGAGGAACTAGGAATGGTGGAGCGCATGAGAATGCAGAACCTACTATAATGGAAATGTTGTGAGGAATAGCAGCCTGGTTAGAAGTCATGGAGACAGCCCAGAGAAGAGGGTGACATGTTGAGGATGTGAGTGAAGATGAAGGAGAAGAAGCCCTCACAGAACAAGTAAACCTACCGGCAGTTGATCCAGAGGAGGAAAGGTTTTTAAGGGTTTTCAGTAGGGCGAACACTAAACCTAATTTTACCCCACCGAAATATGATGAGAATTTAGATGCAGATGAATTGTTGGATTGGATCTCAAAGATGGAGAAATGTTTTGACTTTGAAAACACTACAGAAAAGAGGAAGGTGAAGTATGCCTATACCCGATTGAAGGGTCATGCATCTCTTTGGTAAGAGCACTTGCAAGTTGATAGGAAAAGAAGAGGTAAAGAAAATATTAAGACATGGGATAGGATGATTGCTAAGTTAAAATCAAACTTTATCCTGAAAAGTTATCAAGTAGATCTATTCCGGAAGCTGCAAAATCTAAGATAGAAGGAATCTAGTGTGAAGGAGTACACCGAAACATTTTACAAGTTGAACATCAAATCTGGACATGTTGATGATGAAATTGAACAAATTGCAAGATATCTGAATGAATTACAGATGTCTATACAAGATGAAATCAATATGATCAAATTAGAGAGTTTTGAAGAGGCTTATCACTATGCAATAAAGGCTGAAGAGAAATTGAATAAAAGGCATGAGAAGAGATAGAGAGGTAGAGGTGGAAGGTTTACCAGAGGAAGATTTCAAGGATGGAGAGCATACACCAGAGGAAGAGGAACTAGTATGGATCAGAACAAGGACAAGGAAGTAAGCAAAGAAGGTAGTTCATACCGAAAGGATGATAGAAGTTTCTACCAGAGGAGAGAACCGGATGGTTACTTGAATGAGAACTTTGGAAGATAGGACAAAAGGACATTCAGAGGAACCTGTTTTAAATATGGAGGAGAAGGACACCATGCATTTGAATGTAAGAATTCAAAGACTACCAGAAGAGCGGCAGTGGCGAAAGAGAACCCCACCGGATCAAACAATAAACCGAAAGATGGAGAACTATTGATGATGAGGAGATCTTTGTGTCATACCAGAGAAGATAAAGAACCCTTACAAAGGAAGAACCTGTTCAAGACCAGATGTAAGGTATCTAGTAAGTGTTGTAAAGTTGTTATTGATAGTGGTAGTTCGGATAATCTTGTTTCAGAAGAGATGGTGAATAAGTTGAAATTGGAGAGATTGAAACACCCTAAGCCTTACCAGATAGCATGGATTCAGGATGAACATAAGTTGTTAGTAAGTGAACAGTGCTTAGTAAAATTGAAATTTGGGAATTACCATGATGAAGTTTTGTGTGATATTATGCCTATGGAAATTTGTCATCTTTTGTTGGGAAGACCTTAGCAATTTGATAGACAAGCAATACATGATGGAAGGAAGAATAAATACACTATTGTGGCCAATGGGATGAAGCAAACCTTGTGCCTTTGGAGGAACCTTTGAAGAATGATGTTTGTACAAATACCAGAATCTGTCTTATAGATGGAAGGAAGTTCATAGATGGACTGAGACATGAGAATGTATGTTTTGGCTTAATTCCTAAGAGGAATGAGAGACCGAAACTAGAAGGAGAACACCCGACAAAGATAAGAGATTTGCTGATAGAATATGAGGATATCATTTCAGATAATGTACCTGATGGATTTCCACCTGTTAGAAGTATTAGTCATTGCATGGACTTAGTTCCCAGAGCTAGTTTGCCTAACAAATCTACACACTGGTTAAGACCGGCAGAGAATGAAGAACCGAATAGACAAGTGCAAGAACTGTTGAAGAAAGGTTTGATCAGAGAAAGTTTGAGTCCCTATGCAGTACGAGTAGTATTGGCACCTAAGAAGAATGGAGAATGGAGAATGTGTACTGATTCCACAGCAATAAACAAGGTCATAGTGAAATACTAGTTTCCCTTGCCTAGGATAGATGACATAATGGACTATTTGTGGAGAAAAGTACTTTACAAAGATAGATTTGAAGAGTGGATATCATGGGATCACGATCAAAGAAAGTGATGAATGGAAGATTGCATTTAAGACCAATGAAGGATTATACGAATGGTTGATGATTCCTTTTGGAATGACTAATGTACCTAGTACTTTCATGAGGCCAATGAATGAGGTTTTGAAGAAATTATTGGGTAAGTTTGTTATTGTATACTTGGATGACATTCTAATTTTCAGTAAAACAAAAGAGGAACATTTGTGGTAGTTAAGACAGGTTTTGCAGAGGTCAAGAGAAGAAAAGTTACTGATCAATATCAAGAAGTGCACTTTCACAAAAGATGAGTTATTCTATTTGGGATTTGTGATATCTGAGGATGGTTTGAAGATGGATCCCAAGAAAGTGATAGCCATTGTTGAGTGGCCTGCACCAGAAAGCATTGGAGAGGTAAGATCATTTCATGGATTGGCTAGTTTTTACTGAAAGTTTATCAGAAATTTAATTTAAGTTTATAATCCTATGACCGAGACCATGAGGGAAGATAGGAAGGAATTCAAGTGGACCACTAGAGAAAACAAAATTTTTGAATTGTTGAAGTAGAAAGTGATTGAGCAACCTGTGTTGGCTTTACCAGATTTCAATAAGGTATTTCAAGTAGATTGTGATGCAAGTTGAACAACAATAGGAGCAGTTTTGAGTCAACAAGGGAGAGCAATAGCATATTTCAGTGAGAAATTAAATAATTCCCAGAAGAGATATTCAGTATATGATCAAGAATTTTATGCCATAATTCAAACCTTGAAGAAATGGTGACATTACTTGCTTCCTAAAGAGTTTGTGTTGTATACAGATCATCAAGCTTTGTAATATTTAAGCAGTCAGAGTAAGTTGAATCAGAGACATATGAGATGGGTAGAGTTCTTGCAAAGTTACACCTTTGTGTTGAAACATAGAAGTGGAAAATCTAACAAGGTTGTTGATGCATTGAGTAGGAGAAGGAATTTGCTGACAGAGATGAGAGTGACAGTATTAGGTTTTGAGGATTTGAAGACCTTTTATGATGAAGACCCGTATTTTGCAGAACCTTGGAAAGCCTATAGAAAACCGGTTATGGTTGATAGGAGCAAATGGTTGGATTACTTCATTCAAGATGGGATGTTATTTAAGGGAGTTCAGTTGTGTATACCTAAAAGTTCCATGAGAGAGAACCTAATAAAAGAGAAGCATAGTGGAGGTTTAGCTGGACACTTTGGCATTGATAAAATAGTTGCATTTGTAAGTGAGCAATACTTTTGGCCCCAGATTCATAAAGATGTTAAGAGATATGTACAGAGTTGTAGATTTTGTCAAGTTGCAAAAGGTAGTAGTCAGAATGCAGGATTGTATAAACCTTTGACAATACTGGTTAGACCCTGGGAGGATATAAGTATGGATTTTGTACTTGGCTTACCTAAGACATCGAGGGGGAATGATTCAATATTTGTGGTAGTGGATATATTTTCAAAGATGGCTCATTTCATACCTTGTAAGAAGACATCAAATGCATTGCATATAGCAGACCTATTTTTCAAGGAAGTGGTAAGATTGCATGGATTACCTAAGAGCATAGTTTCAGACAGAGACACTAAATTTGTTGGCTATTTTTGGAGAACACTTTGGAAGAAGATGAAGATGGATTTGAAGTTTAGTTCTACTTTTCACCCACAAATTGATGGACAGACAAAAGTAGTTAACCGAAGCTTAGGAAACTTGTTGAGATGTTTAGTAGGATATAAAACCGGAAGTTGGGATTTGATCCTTGCATAAGCAGAGTTTGCCTATAACAATTTAGTGAATAGAAGCACCAGAAAAACACCTTTTGAGATTGTTACCGAAGTGCATCCTAAAGGAATAGCAGAATTGAGAGACATTAACAATGAAGACTAGAAGAGTTCAGAAGCAGAAGAATTTGTAGATCACATGGCAACATTGCACATTCAGGTTAAACAACATTTGGAAGACATGACTAGAAAATACAAGAAGAAGGCATATAAGAAGAGGAGACATAAGGAATTTGAGGTTGGCAATGAAGTGATGGTCTATTTGATAAAAGAGAGATTCCCGATTGGAACTTATAATAAGTTGCAGATGAAGAAGTTTGGACCCTATATGATCTTGAGAAAGTTCAGTTTTGGAAATGCATATGAAGTGGAGCTATGGATAGTCTAAGTATTTCACATATATTCAACATTGCAGATCTTCATGAGTACCATGAAAAAGAATTCAGTGAGGAAAGTATTATTGACTTGGAGAAACAATTTCCATGGAAGGAACCAGACCAGGATGAAGAGATTTTGGATGGTAGGATCGGGCATAGTACTTGAAGCAGTTAGTACAAAGAATACCTTATGAAGTGGAAGAACATACCAGTGGAAGACTCATCTTGTACTTCTCAAGAAGAGGTGGACCACCTTAGTTTTCCTCTGACCTCGGAAAAGTAAGAGGCTCACTTTCTATTAACCCTAGATGTCTGATGTAGGAGCATCCTCAGTTCATAGCAATCTTGCATCAACCAAAAACATTTTCTTTCTTGTTTATAGTTTTATTTTTCCTTTCTGTGTCTCCCGGTTTTGGCACACTGGCTTCCTATGGAGTTGGATTCTTCTTGAAGACTTGATCACCCTACTTTCTTTCTAACCACATCTCATTTGGATTACTTTTTGGCAAGATATCACTACTGGTTTTCCATGATAGTTTCTTGATTACCAGATTGTTTCGTTGTTTCCGATTGCTTGAGATCTATTCTAGTGATCTACTGCAACCAATTCTAATGCTTGCAGGGCCTTGGACATTGATCTCAATATTTCTTGACATGTGGTCAACCTTCTACATTTCATCCTTTGGGATTTTTCGGAGGCCGACCTCATTCATTTCTGCACGTTAGGGTCTTGATTCTTTTGGGCTGACCTGATCCTTTGGACCAATATATATTTATAATCATGCTTTTCATTGTGGTCAATCAATTCGGAGATAAAGGAGTATCAGATAGATAGTGCTTAGAAGATAGAACTTTTGATTCAAGGTCCCTATGAGACCTATTCTACCAGGCCTGTGTGTCGGTATGTTGTAACTCGATTATTGTTGGTTGGATGTAATTGACTTTTCATGCAATAAAACAATATGTTCTGCATTTTCCTCCATCATATCTATGTGTTTCTATTGTGTTAACTCTTGCTGATCAGTTTGGACTGATCTCTTTGAGGTCCCTCCTCGTCAGTGACTACTTTAGAGTTCCATCTCACCGTGGTTTTTCCCAACTGGTTTTTCCATGTATAAATATTTTTGTTATGGTCCTTGTGTTGAATGATTTTATAACACTTTGGATTACGTGTAAAGTCATTGGTAAATGAGTTAAATATTTCCACCAGTCTACAATTAAAGTGTTAGTGTTTTTGCTTTCATTGATTCACCCCCACCCTCTCTCAGTGCTATATAAGTTTATCAATGTTGCCATCAATGACAACATATTGAAACCAACCAATTGAGTGTCAATTGAAAACATCTTCTTGGTCCTCTACTCCTTTGCTCTTTATCTTGATTTTCAGTTATCACTTATCCTCTCTTCACCTCTAATAATTTAGCATGCAATCTCCTTCAAGGTTATCCTTTCTTTGGGACTGTGTTATGTGCTCGTGATAAAGTTTCTTCTCTGTGGCCCCTTTTCTTTTCTTCTCTATTTTCTAACCTCTTTCTTTGGAAGAGCTTCTTCATCTGCATGCCTCTCCTGCACACTTGTCCTTACACCAGCTTTTTCAACTCTTTTTAATTCCCCTCTATCTCTTTCTCAAGATGCGCTACTCTTGGCCAACTCTGACTCACTCAACCACCTATGTCACATCTCATCAAAACCTTCTCCATTTGGTCATTTTTGTATGCTCATAATTTGTTTTCCCTCCAAGACTGAATTTGAAAATTGATCTTCTTTTCCTTTGAGAAAAATCATGTCTTCTGACTACTTGGATCATCCGTACATAGATAGTCGCCAGCAATAAATGTTTTCCCCATGTATCCTTCTACATTCAGGTTATAACTCTAATATTGGATTACTATACTTAGTAATCCTTGATCTGATATTTTTGTCATGGATGTTTCTTGAGCCTCTCAACAAATTCCAATTAGTCCTTCATTAAATGCATCTTGCTTCATTCCTGACCTGCCCTGATTTGATTGAAATCGACCTGCAATCCATTCTAATATCTTGTCAATAAAATACTTCCAAGTCCTCTCGAGCCACACAGCTACTCCTCTACATGTTCATCATTAAATGCAATCACCTCTCTCCTTCATCTTCGTAACCTGATTGGGTCGGTCAGCTAACTATCATTATGTGTGTATCCATATAATTATTATATGTCGACAAAGGTTTCATCCTTTGATTTATCCTACACTTGCCACGTCCATAGCTTCTCCACCTTCATCATCTCCTTTGATCAACATCCACGTGAGAAAATTCAAGTCGGCATCATCATACTCGTGACTAACTCTGCGTGTTACTCGCTTTCCTTACATTTTTAGCAGTTTGAATAACTTGAGATGTTATATGCATTATTTTTGCATGTTATGTGCACCGTATACCATCTATCTATAGGTTTACAAGTGTATTTGTGCTTCATTGACTATTGATTGTGGAGTAGAAAAGGTTGCTTACATTCTTCCTACAGATGCACAAATGGCAGCGGTCTTTTTTAGTAGACCTGTAGATTTGTAGAACATCAGTAGTCATCTAGCATAGCTGAGGTGGGGTCCAGCAATATCTTCTTTTCCATGTGCAATAGGTGATGTGGCCGAGATGGGGTCCACCCACACAAGACATCCTTACCAATCAACTATCACAAATATGGTTGTAGTGGGGTCCACCCTTCAAATCAATGACTACCATCACACCATGGCCTCCTGGTCTCTAACAAATATGCTTCTCACAGATGAACATCCACCGTTAAATTTACTACCATCCAGCATGGCCGATATGGTGTTTTGATGTAGGAGCATCCCTGGTTCATAGCAATCTTACATCAACCAAAAATAATTACTATTTATTTTGCTTTTTGTTTACAGTTTCAGCATTTATTTTTGTGTGTCCCATATTTGGCTCACCGAAACCTATGGAGTTGGATTTTATTTGAAGACTTGATCATCTTCCTTATTCTCAAACCATGGAGCATGTGGATAACTTTTCGGCAAGTTATCACTACTGGTTTTCGATATAGTTTTCTATTACTAGTTGCCTGGACCTATTTGAATTGGTGATCTACCAGATCCCTTTCATAGCTTGGGGAGCCCTAAGCATTGATTTTGATGTTCCCTGGCATGTGGTAGACCTTTTCTCATGATCTACACTTCACCCTTTGGATTTTTTAGAGGAATTTCTTTTGCAAAGGCTGACCTTGTTGGTTTTACACGTTAAGTCTTGTTCTTCGGGTTTTCATCCCTTTTTTGGGTCGATCGAATCCTTTTGGATCATATAAATAATTGTAATAGAGAATTATAATGTAATCAAGAAGTTTGACTAAGCATAGAAGATAGATCTTAAGATTTGAGGTCCAGGTTGTGACCTGTTCTGTATTTTGAGCATCTTTTAGCAGGCCTATGAGCCGGTTTCTGTAACCCGGTTGTTATCGGTTGGTTGTAATCAGTTTTCATGATATAATTCAATTTGTTTTGCATTACCTCCATTATTTCCTTATGTTTTTATTGTGTTTACTCTTGTTGACTGATCTGGACTGATATCTTTGGGGTCCCTCCTAACCGGTGACTACTTCAGGTTTGCCAGTTCAGTTGAAGAGAGGTCTGCTCATCTAATCAACGACCATCATTGCACCATGGCGTCCTCCTCTCTAGCACATAATCTCCCCATGGATGCATGCTCACCATTGGATTGGTTAGTGATAGACATGATGTGTTATGTTGTTAATGCATGTGACTAACACGATGTGAGAGATAAAATAGTGTGTTATACTATACATGTAACTATGTTCAACTAACATGGTAAATTATGCATAACCACAACTACACATTTTTTAGTCAGACCTATTCGCCCAATGCCTTCACCACTTTATGGCTTGTTTCTTCTATAGTCCATTCATTCCTTCTATATCTACTCTATGTCATTTGACTAAACACAAATTCATGATTATTCAGCTTGCACACATACAATCAAATCTTCTTACCTCTATCAACCTAGGACAACACTAACTCAACCAATATGATCATCCTCTGAGACCTCATCATCCTGCATATTTTCCAATGGATGTCTTTTCATGCCTTTTCATCTCTACCCAATGCGTGTGAAGCTATCAATCTACACATTCTTTCTCAAGATGTGCTTGTTCTATGTGGCACTTATCATCTTTGCACCTCTATCCAATCCGATCTTCATTATGGGGAATTCATCATGTTTGCATCTCTATCCACTACATATCCTCAACTATTGACATCAATGACAATCTAATGCCAACACTATCTCAGCCCTCTCTCTTCCTATCTATGTCTAACACCTCTCTCTCCCCTTCTAGGTATCTTATATCTCTATCTAGCACCTATATATTTCTATCCCTCCCTCTCCACTTCTTTCTATCTCATATCTCATATCTATATTAAGGCTTAGAGTTTAGGGTTTATGAAATTTGATGTATAGTTGAGGTTATACCTTTTGCTTCCTCCCTACCTACTTTCCTCTCTACCTTTTATTTCCTCCTTACCCCCATATCTATCCTTACATCCATTCCTATCTCTTCTTCACTCTCCCTCTTTTATTATTTCTCTCCCCCATCTCTCTACATTCTCTTGATCACTACCTCTCCCTCCCACCCTCTCTCTCTCCCCCCTCTATAAGTCTCTTTATTTCTCCCTCTTTACCTCTCACATGTATATCCCTATCTACTTACCCACCTCTCTCCACCAATCTCTAGGTCTCTCACCTCTATATCTTTACCCTCTCTATTTATTTCCCTCCCTCTTTACCTATCTCCCTACCTTCTTACCCCTCTCTTGATCTTCATGAATTTATCTATCATTTTCTTTTCTTTCTCCCTCACCTATCTACCTCTCTCCTCTCTAGGTCTCTCACTTCGTGTCTACATCTCTCTCCCTCCCTCCTTAGCCCTCTATTTCTCTTTGTTTTATCTCCCTCCTCTTCTCTCTCAATCTCCTCTCTAAGTCATCACATATCCTCTTCTATCCCTCTCTATCTATCTCACCTCTCTCTCCATCTAGGTCTCTCAACTCTCTATCCCTCTCTAGGTCTCTCGCCTCTCCATATGTAGCCTCTCTAGTTCTCTCCCTCCCCCCTTACCACTCTCCCTTTATGAACTATCTTATTCTCTTCTCTATCTCCTTCCCTAGGTCTCTCACTCCCTCTACAGTATTCCCTAAAACCTATACCCTAAAGAATTTATATACCCTAAACCCTATACCATATAGAGAGAGTTCATAAAGGGAAAGGGGTAAGGGGGATGAGGGAGAGATGGAGGAAGGGAGAAACCTAAATAGTAGAGAGATGTTGGGAGGGAGAGGTGACAACTTGGACAATAGAGAGAATTTAAGAAGGGGAGATAATAAGAGAGATTCAGGTAGGGACGGAGGTTGGAGAGGTAGAGAGGGAGAAAGAGAGGGAGAGACGTAGATAACTGAGTGAGAGGTGAGTGAGAGAGAGAGAGAGAGAGATATGGAAGGATCAATATGACCAATATCCTCAAACCTATGTACCTTATACCCTAAACCTTATATCATACAACCTAGTTTCTAAACCCTATACAAGAGAGGGAGAGGTCATGACTTATAGAGGGGAGGAAGCTCAAGAAGAGGAGAGAGGGAAGAATAAAGGGATATACAGAGCACAGGAGGGAGGAAGAGGTGGGTAGGGAGTGATTTAGAGACCTAGAGAGGGATGATAGAGAGAGGTTAGGGGGAGAGAGAGGAAAGAAAATAAGAGAGATTAGTTCACAAATAGAGAAAGAGGAGTAAGGAGGCAAAGAGGAAATGAGTAGAGAGGAGAAAGATATAGAGGTGAGAGACCTAGAGCCTAGGAAGAGAGGGGTGAGAAACCTAGGGTCAAGAGATATAGGTGAGGGAGATAGAGAGGGTGAGGTGGAGAGGTAAAGATGGAGGGAGGGAGAGACATAGGGATAGAGAGAGAGAGAGAGAGAGAGAGAGAGAGAGAGAGAGAGAGAGAGAGAGATTGGGAAGGAGAGGTGGTGATCACAAGAATGGAGAGAGAGTTGAGAGAAACAATAAGAGGAGAAGAGAGATAGAGGGAGAAAAGGATATATGGAGATAAGGATGGAATGTGAACGAGAGGGTAGAAAAGACCTAGACAGGGGAGAGAGAAAGAGAGAGTACTAATTCTAGAGTTTAGGGGAGATAAAGAGGTGAGTGGATATAAAAGAAAAGGAGAGAGTTCATTAAGGGAGAGGGTTAAGGCGTTATGCATAGAGATGTGGTGAGTGAGAGAGAGAGCTAGAGAGAGGATAGATAGAGAAGTGAGATACGTAGAAGGTGAGAGAGAGGTTAGACACCTAGATGGGAGAGAGAGAGAGAGGGAGAGAGAGAGGGGGGAGAGATAGATATAGGGAGATAGAGAGAGGTTCCTAATGATACATGTATGAAGAGGAATAGATGTGGAGAAGGAGGGAGAGAGAAACTTAGAAAGGGAACAAAGGAAGAGAGAGGGTAGGAGGGAGAGGTGATGACCTAGACAATGGAGAGAGAATAGAGAGGGAGAGAGTATGAGAGATAGTTGGGGAGGGAGATAGATATGAGGGTAATAAGGGAGGGGAGATAGAGAGGGAGGGAGATACCTAGAGAGGGGAGAGAGGTGAGAGAAAAGAGATAGAGAGAGAGGAAAGTATCGATATGAACAATACCCTAAATTATATTTATCCTAAACCCTATACCAGCAATCTAGTACATTAAATCCTATACCAATACCCTCAACCCTAAACCATATATCCTCAACCCTATACCTAAACCCTATATCATACTCTATATTCGCTAAACCCTATACAAGGTATGGAGAGTTGATGAATGAGAGAGGAGAGAGAGAGAGGAAATGAGAGAGATAAGAACAAAGATAAAGTGAGGGATAAGGAGGGAGGGAGGGAGAGGTAGATAAGGAGTGATTGGGAAAACTGCATAGGAGAGGGATAGAAAGGTGATGGAGAGAGAGAAGTTTACAAAGAGAGAAATAAGGGTTAAGGAGGCAAGAAGAAAGGTGAGAGGGAGGTGAATACTTAGCAAGGGGATAGATGTAAGTCTTGGAGCCTGGGGAGGGAGGGGCGAGAGAATTAGGGGAGAGATAGAGTGAAAGATATATAGAGGGAAGAGAGGTTGGTAATGAGATAGGGAGGGAGAGTTAGAGAAGTAAATATGGAGGGAAGGAGAGAGCTAGGGATGGGGAAAAAGAGGGTGGGAGGGAGAGGTAATGATTGAGAGAATGGAGAGAAAGGCGAGAGAAACAATAAGAGAGGGAGAGAGAAGAAGAGGGAGGGAGGGATAGATATGGGAGTAAGGAGGGAAGGTGAGGTAGAGAGGGAGAGATGGTGGGAGAGACTTGGAGAAATAGAGGAAGGGAGACAGTGTGGGAGAGGTATGTAAAGAGAGAGGAGACATATAGTAGTGAGTAAAGGGAAAGAGAGAGAGGTAGATAGGTAGTGATAGACCTTGGGGGATAGAGGAGAGAGTGAGATAGGGAGAGGTAGAAAGGGGACATAGAAAGAGTGATAGAGAGAGATCTATAGTTCTAGAGTTTTAGGTAGATAAATAGAGTGAGATGGAGATAGTGAGAAAATGCAAATAAGAGCATGTTGATTATTCAAATTTGGCTACTCTAAAAATTATATGATCTTCTAAAACCTAGAATCTACATTACAACTTCTAGAGATCCAAAACTGCTCTCAAACATCCTGCCAATATATATATGCAATATAACTTAATGATTTATACTTAAATGTTATATTTCATGTATACATTCTTCTTCAAGGATTGGGTGTAACATGTGTCTAAATTGGAATATTTACCCATTCACAACACTTGCTACAATTTTGCCAATGCAAAATATTTGGCAAGTGCCATATTTGGCGATCGCCAAATTGTTTGCATTGGAAAGTACCAACCCTTTGGGTTGTATTTGCCTCGGGCATCCAACCCAAAGGTTTGGACGACCATTTCATGCCAATGACATGTTTTTATGAAAAGATAAAAGTGGCACCTTTTTGGTACCACAACTTGGTGCCTTACCCTTCATAAGAGGAGCAAGCACATTAATACCAATGTCATTTCATCATAAAGTGCGTGAACAATAGAAAACCATATTTGAAATTTTACAGATCTAAACACTAGTTGATAGATATATTCACAAAGACATTAATGAACAAAATTTTAGAGCACCTAAGCAAGAACTTGAATATTGTGAATGCTAAAGTAGACAATTGTAGAAATTAAATGATATCTATTTATTTTTAAGGGCTTGTAGAGGAGAGTTTGGAAGCCATTTCATAGATGTCACATTATTTTCATTCACAAATGTTCATGACCTATTTATTCATAATTATGCCAACAATTTAGACTAGGAGAGATGTATGGTAAGACAAACATATAGCTCAACAAATTACCCATAAATTTTGGGCATGTACTAAGTTGTATTGTACCTTTTCTTTTTATGCATCACATAACAATTATAAGAATAGAGTTTAAAATTTTCAATTATATAAATAAGGTTGTCACAAATTGTCTTTCTTCAATACATATAAGATAAGATGAATATTTGTATTTGTTTAATGAAACCCAATTGTTCATTTCATTTGTGGTTCCAAGAAACTATATATGATATGATATAAAAAATTTAACACTTACACAAATCATTATACCAAGAAACTTAATGTCTATTACATTGTGAAATTAAAAATATTAATTATTAAATTCAAATTAGTTTTTTTTTTCCTCATTATGAGGATTGTCGACTTTCCCTCTCCTCCCATAGCAATTTGGCAAATCTGTGAATCCACAAGAAGTTGTGAGCAATAACTATTACAATATAAATAATTTTAAAATCTCATAAAGTAAACAAAATATATATAATTAACAAATGAAAATAAACTATAATAATAAACGACCTTGTCAACGCATCTTTGTTGGTACCCATTTTTGGAACTTTTTCAAATAGGCCAGTTTCTAAATCCACTCTGCTCACAGGTTGATCCAATAACTTCTTCCCAATATTCACTAGGTTCTCAAGATTTTCTTCATAAGAATAATCTAAACGTGTTGTATCTCCACTTAAATTTGCTTCCTAATTAGAAATCAAATTATTATAGAGAATCAAAGTTGAAACTTAAATATAATTTTGTTAAATTTTAAATCTCATCAATAAGAAAAAGAAAAAGAAAAAGTAAACTCTTAATTTTGTTAATAGTTTAAGCTATCAATAAGAGAAAGAAAAAATAAACTCTTAATAGTAGTTAAACTTGTTATTGATTAAACACAAGCTCCCCGTAGGGTCATTTAAATATGGATAATTGGCCCCGATGTATACTATTAATAATGGTTTGTTTAATGAGTGTCCAAGTTAATCTTTCATGATCTCACTGCTTCTATTCATGACTTAATGGAACTTGTGAAAGGCGTTTTCACATTATGGATGACTAAACGAAGACCATGCATGACCATGGATGACAAATACATGTGTGTTCAAAGACATTCGTACCTTTTTTTAAATCAAATTTAGACTCATTTTCTTCAATGGAGCTGAGAATCCTCATAATGTGACCCCTCCTATCAAGGAGGAGTACGACTCAGATCTTGTATCCTAAGTTTTCTTTTTTGGTTTTCCTTTCTTGTATATGAATTTATGTATCTTTATGTTCAATTATTTTTTTAATAAATTGATTAAACTTTATAAAACAATACATGAAGATTTCTTCAATAAATAGGATTTTTTAATGTAGAATAAACTCTAAAAACAAAAATATCTCAGTTTAGCATAAGAGAAGAAAAAACATATAACAAGAGAATAAGAATCACGAAAATAATCAGATTAAGGTTTTGGTCTTCCTTCTTGAAATAATGATTCAAAATTGAAAATTCTTAGTTTCACTTTGTTGAAATAGATTAATTTGAGTATGATTTACAAGAATATGAGTACCTTGAACTATTGATTGAAGATTGCACCTAGTATCTTTGAGCTCATGGGCCTTTTCCATAAAAGCATCCAAGGTTTCCATTTCATAATTCATAATCTAGTTTTGTCTATCATATCTGTAGCAAATGTGAAGAAGTAAGTTTTCTATATGTTCCATTAAGTCATGGATGGTACCATCTAGATTTTTGAGGTTTAACCTCACCTATCTAAAAATTTAAAATATATTTTCTAAGCATATTCAACTTTGGAGGGAAAGAAAACTTACTTTATCTTTGAGGAAAAGGAAAGAATACTTCTAACATTCCAATCTAATCTTGATGAGAGGTCAATAAACATGTTTTGAAGTATATGGATGCATATTTGATCACCCTTATTATTTAAGTATAAATTAATATTATTTTGTTTGGTGCAAAGGTTTGTATGTTTGTATATATATGTACATGTTGTTGGAAATATGAGTTTGTATGTTGTCATTGTTGTCAAATTTGGTTGTTCCGATGGATTTTTGACCGGATGTATCTTGTGTTAGTGTTGTAGTTGGTGGAAATATTTTGGTCTTGGTTGTGGCAATATGTAAGAAAGATTTTTAATTGTCTCATTTACATAATGGCTTGGTTTTCTAGTTTGTGGTTTGTAGAAGTCAATTGTTACTATTTTCTGACAGGAAGAGTGTCTATCAGATTGATCTGGAAAGTCTTCAGTGGCCTCCAGATATGTTGAAGTTTATGTTGTGGTTTAATGGACGTGATTGTGTGGTTCTTAATGTGTTCTCAATATGATTATTTTGTGATGTTTATGTTTTGCAAGTGAGTTACGTTGATTTGAGTATGATATATTCAATTATGTTGTGGTTCGGTGTGTCTGAATGTATTATCCTATTTTGGATTATGTCTTTGGTCTAAATATACTTTGGATGAAAATTTGAAATATTCTTATGGATCTCACCATGGTGTGTGGAGATCCACATGGAGTATTTTGCAATGAAATATATCTTTTTGGCCTACTGTTTGACAAGTTTTAATGCTTATCTACTATGTGTGGATCATTGGATCCATCTTCGAAGGATGTTTCATGATGTATTTGGGTCCCCTCTTTCTCTTGGAGTGGACCTCCTTAATAATTTTCTATTTGAATGCCTTATCTTGTGCAATAATGGTCATTCTATCTTGGTCGATCCTCAATTAAGTTTTTGATGTTCTATTTCACATTTAAAGAGTGTGGATGGATGAGTTGTTGTGTAGAATGTGTGTGAATTGTTGATAAGTGTATGCGAATGATATGCAAGCAAATTTGAGTTTATGAATGTGCAAAAGTCAGATTGTGCAGAGAATTGAAGGTGTTATATTCAAGAAGACGGCGAGCAAAGATTGTGATAGTGTTCAGAGATGTTTGTCATGATTTTGATCGCTTGATTTGAAGTTCAAGAACAATTTCATGTTCAAGAGATCCTTCTCATATTAGTTCTACTAATTTTGTTGTTGTTGAATGACAATGAGTCTTTTAGCAACATTTTTTGTATCTTTCCTTGAAGTAGTGAGTCTCAATTGAGCAAGTCCTTATCTTGTATCTTGTCTAACATTGTGCACCTAAGTTCTGAAAGTCCATAAGGTGTCGTTGCTCCTTGGCAATGAGACTAAAAATTTGTAACCATTATTATTCATAATGTGAGTTAGGTTCTCACTGTGGTTTTTCTCAATTTGGGTTTTCCCACATAAAATATGTTGTTCATGTGTTGATGGTTATTGTACTTTTTCAATAGAGTGTTGTATGATTGAACGTTGTTTATAATTAATTTGTTTTCAATTTTTGGATTGATTCACATCCCCCCTCTCAGTCCTACCTTGAGTTCAACAATTGGTATCAGAGAAAGGTTTCTCTTTGGAAATTTTAACCACTTGAGGTAGATGTGGAATGGCACAGGAAATACATCTTAAGGCTTTATTGTTTGATGCCACAAATTTTCCTTACTGGAAGGAAAGGATGGAATCTTATTTGGAGACTTTGTAGAATATAATTTGGTATATTGTCAAGTCTAGTTATAAGAGTCATGAGACTAATGCAAAAGATAGAATAATAATATTTTATTTTTTTAGTGATTCAATGTTTGGCAAATTTAAGGGATTCAAAGATGCTAAGGAAATTCTGAACAGGCTATGTCAAGCCTATGAAGGAGATTTGAAGACAAAGGTAGCTATCTTGATGAATTTGAAATAGAATTATGAGCATCTAAGAATGGTTGAAGATGAAGAAGTTGAGAACTACATACATCGGATAAACGATTTTGCAGATGCTATTAGAGTTGTCGATTGATGTCTTGAAGAAGGGGATGTTATAAGGAATATTCTATTAACTCTACCTAGATCCTACATACCTAAGAAGTGTTCTATAGAATAAGTCCATGATCTAGATAAGTATTCAATTGATCAACTTATTTGAACACTATCTGCCTATGAGATTTTAGAGATGGAAGAAGTAAAAAGAGAAAAGAGAGAAGCGGTATTTAATGTATCAAGGCTAGCAAAAGATGAATTGGAAGAAAATGAGGATCTGGAAGAGATTGAAGCAAACTTTGTAACAAGATTGAAGAAAGGTATCACAAAGTACAAGGGTAAGGTACCCTTGAAATGATTTAATTGTCATAGAATTGGTCATTATGCTTCTAAATATATATATTGAAACAAGAAAACAAGAAATCTGATGATGATGAAAAGAAAAGTAGATATATAAAACATGACTTTAAGAAGAAGATGGATGATAAAGGAAGGAAAGAACTATGTTCTATGGAGACACATTCATGAGAGGATGAAGAGTGTGAAGACTCAAATGAAGAATAATTATTTCTGGCTATAGAAGAGAAGAATAAAAATTTGTTCGGAAGACCGAAAGAAAGAAAAGTGAAGAGAATATTGCACTTCATGCTAAGGTAGAACTAAGAGCCTATATCATCGACTCTGGATGTTCAAATCATATGACAGGTGACAAAGATAATTTCATTAATCTTAAGAAGTATGATGGTGGATCAATGAAATTTGCAAGAGAGGAAGTTGCACCTATTTGTGGGATAGGAAGTATCTTGATTGATGGTAAGCATAAGACTGATAATGTTTGTTATGTTGAAAGTTTGAGACATAGCTTATTGAGTGTTAGTCAGATGTGCAATAAATGTTATGAAGTGTATTTGACAATACCGAATTTGTAATAAAAAAAGAAAAAACTAGAAATTTGGTAGCAGAAGGCATTAGAACAAGTGGAAAATTTTACTACATAAAGGATAGAAGTGGAAACAAATTTTTCTAACTCAGAGCAATGAATGTTGGCTATGGCATAAGAGGATGGGAGATATAAACTTTAAAAACATGAAAAATATTTGTAACATTAAAGTTGTGAAAGATTTTCCAAGGATTGTCAAACCTACGGATACTTTGTACAGGGAATGTCAACTTGGAAAAAAGACAAAGAGGAGTTTCAAGAACAAGGAGTACTCTACTTGAAAAATCCTAGAGTTGATTCATATAGACTTTTGTGAACCTACAAGGACAAGAGGATTCAATGTATAAAGGTATTTTATGTTACTCATTGATGATTATTCTGGGATGACATGGGTTACATTCTTGAAAAAGAAGTTTGAAGCTTTTGAAGATTTAAAGTATTCAAGTAAATGATTGAAAATCAAGTGTTTGAGATCTGATAGAGGTGAAGAGTTTACTTCAAATAAGTTTGATGGATTTTGTGAGAAATGTGAAATTAAAAAATGTTTATATGCCCCTAGAACCCTGCAATAGAATGGAATAGTAGAAAGGAAGAATAGGATTGTTGTTGATATGGCTAGAACTATGATGAAAGATGATAACTTGGCTAATGTGTATTGGAAGAAAGTTAAGCATATCGGTTTGTATATTATTAATACGGTACAGATAAGAGTGAGTCATACTAAGATTCCTTATGAGTTGTGGAATGGAAGACCCCCTATTATGAAATATTTCAAAAAAATTGGAAGCAAGTGCTACATCAGAAGAGATAAAGATTATCTTGGAAAGTTTGACCCTAGAGCAGATGAAGAGACTAAACAAAATGGTGGAGAGTACAAATTTGAAAGTATGTGAAGTATGGGATCAGACTACCCCTAAATCTATTCAAGAGACTGATTTTGAGATCATCTTGATTGTTGCAAAAGAAAAGAGTGATCTAGAAGATGGTAAAGAGAAAGAGAAAAATCAAGGAGAAGAAGAAGGAGAACCTAAGCAAGTTACCAAAACCCCAGCTAGATATGTGCAAAAGAATCATTCTGAAGATTAAATAATTGGAGATAAATATAAAGGAGTTTAGAAAAGAATAAGAGTTGTTGAATAAAATGAGCAAGCAAACTACTATTTTCTTTCACCAGTGGAGCCTAAATCATATGAAGAAGCAAGCAAAGAAAAAAAATGGGTAAGGGAAATGGAAAAAGAACTAAATCAAATGCATAAAAATAAGAAATGGGAACTAGTACCTAGGTTGGTGGACAAGAATGTGATAGGAACTAACTAGGTTTTTCAGAACAAACTAATGGACAAGGACAAGTGACAAGGAACAAAGCGAGATTGGTACGTAAAGTCTACTCACAAGTTGAAGGTATTGATTTTGAAGAAAATTTTGCCCTAGTAGCTTGGATGGAAGCTATAAGGATGTTTCTTGCTTTTTCTCCTTATAAGAACTATAAGGTATATCAAATGGATGTTGTCATTTTTTCATAATGCAGAACTTGAGGTAGAATTATACATTGAGAAGTTGGATGGATTTGGATTGTCAAAAGAACCGGATATGGTTTGCAAGTTGAATATTGTGTTATATGGACTCAAACAAGCACCTAGAGCTTGGTATGCTAGATTGGACAGATATTTGTTATAGAAAAATTTTAGGAAAAGAACTACAAATAGCAATTTATATTGCAAGGTTGAAGGTATCAAGTTATTGATTGTTGTTGTCTATGTTGATGATATTATATTTAGAGGAAGTGATGATCTATGTAGAGAGTTTGTAGAAGAAATGCAAAAAGAATTTGTGATGTCAATGATTAGTGAGTTTCCATTCTTTCTTGGTCTACAAGTTACTCAGTTTGAAGATGTAGTTTTTATTTCTCAATTTAAATATATTAAAGAAATGCTAAAGAAATTTGAAATGGAGAACTGTAAACCTATTACAATCTCGTTGGTTGTTGGTTGTAAGTTGAGAAAAGATGATATATCTTTAAATGTTGATCAGAAGAAGTATAGATGTATGATCGACTATTATATTTCACTACCTATATACTAGATATCATGCAAGTTGTTTGCTTGGTTGCTAGATTTTAGGCTAATTCAAAACTAACTCATGAACAATCTATTAAGAGAATTCCAGGTATTTGAAAGGGACTCCAAATTTTGGACTATGGTGCAAGAAGAATGGAAGCGTCATGATGAAAGCATATACAAAGGTTGATTGGTCTATAAGTGATGATAATAAAAGTACTAGTGATGGTGCATTTTTCTTAGGAGGCAAGTTGGTTTCTTGGTTAAGTAAGAAGCAGGATTCAATATCTCTATCTATTGCAAAAGCATAATACATTGTAGTATCATCTTGTTGTACTCTTGTTATGTGGATGAAACAAAATCTTATAGATATCAGAGTGGTGTATGATGAAGCTACTCCTATAATGTGTGATAATACTAGTGTTATAAACATTTCAAATAATTTGGTAATGCATTTGAGAACCAAGCATATTTCAATCAAATATCATTTCTTAAGGGAAAAACTTGCAGAGAAGGAAGTTAGATTGGAGTAAATTTCTACAAAGAAGTAGGTTGTAGATATTTTCATTAAGGCATTGGAAAAGGATACTTTTGAGTATCTCGGTAAAAAACTAGGGGTTATTGCCCCTCCCTTTTTCAACTACATGCATAATAGAGGTGCACCTTTCCAAGGAGAATTTTGAAGACTAGTCTTTATCTCCTGGATTGATGTGGGTTGTTTCTCTTAGAGGGAGTAGTGGAGAAAATGAGAAGTGGTATATGGTGTTTTGTGCCCTTTGTCTTTGATGTTAAAGGGGGAGAGATCTTGTCAATAAAAGGAGAGATATTCTTATTTGTGTTTCAAGTGTTGTCATCACTGACAAAGGGGGAAATAGTTTGAAATATGAGTTTATATGCTTGTCATCGATGTCAAACTTGGTTATCCAGATGGGTTCTAGTCTAGATGTATTTTGTGTTTATGTTGCAGTTAGTGGAAATATTTTAGTCTTGGTTGTGGAAATATGAAAAAAAGGACTTTTTAATGTCTCATTTATAGAATGTCTTGGTTTTCTAGTTTGTGGTTTACAAGAGTCAGTTGTTACTGTTTTATGACAAGAAGAGTGTCTTTCAGACTAGTCCAAAAATTCTTTGGTGGCCTCTGGATATGTTGAAGTTTATGTTGTGGTTCAGTGAGCGTGATTATGTGGTTATTATTGTGTTTACAATATGATTATCTTGTGATGTTTTTGTTTTGCAAGTGAGTTATGTTGATTTGAGTATGATATATTTAGTTACGTTGTGGTTTGGTATGTCTGGATGGATTATCCTATTTTGGATTGTGTTTTTGGTCCGGATATGCTTTGGATGAAGATTTGTAATATTGTTATAGGTCTGACCTTGGTGATTGGAGATCTGCGGGAAGTATTTTGCATCAAAAGATTTTTTTTTTGGCTGACTGTTTGACAAGCTTTAATGCATATCTACACGTTATGTTTGGTGTCAACTTTAGAGGATGTGTTAGCATGTGTGGATCATTGCATCCATCTTAGAAGGATTTTTCATGATGTATTTGGGTCCCTCTTTCAACTAGAGTGGACTGCCTTAAATATTTACGGTCTGTGTGGCTTATCTTGTGCGATAATGATCATTATATCTTGTTGGAAACTCAATTAGGTTTTTGGTGTTCTATCTCATATTTAAGGAGTGTAGATGGATGAGTTGTTATGTGGAATGTGTTTGAATTGTTGATAATTGTATGCAAACGATATGCAATAAAATTTAAGTTTGTAAATGTGTGAAAGTTAGATTGTGAAGAGCATTGAAGGTGTTGTATTCAAGAAGACTGTGAGAAAAGAGTGTGACACTATTTAGAGATGTTTGTCATGATGTTGGTTGCTTGATTTTTATGTTCAAGAATAATTTCATGTTCAAAAGATCCTTCTCATATCAGTTACTATTTCTGCTATTGTTGAATGATAGTGAGTCTTACAGCAGCATTTTTGTATCTTGCCTTGAAGCAGTGAGCCTCAATTGAGCAAATCCTTATTTTATATCTTGCCCTAAAGTAGTGAGCCTCAATTGAGAAAGTCCTTATTTTTTATCTTGCCTAAGGTTGTGCACCTTAGTTTTGCAAGTCCATAAGGTATTTTTTCTCCTTGGCAATGAACCTAAATTTTTGTAACCATTATTATTCATATTGTGAGTTAGATTCTCACTATAGTTTTTCCCAATTTGGGTTTTCAATGTAAAATCCGATGTTCATGTATTGATGGTTAGTGTTATTTTTCAATAGAGTGTTCTATTGTTGAATGTTGTTTATAATTAATATGTTTTAAATTTTTAGACTGATTCACCCCCTCTTAGTCTTGTGTTGGGTTCAACATGTGTGTATGTGTATACATATGTGAATGCATGTGCATGTATGTGTATGTGCATATACGTGTATATGTGTGTGTGTGTGTGTGTGTGTGTGTGTGTGTGTGATCCAAGTTTGTGTATCACGTTTGAGTTCATCTCGAATTCTTGTAGTGTGTGCATGCTTTGATGATGCAGATGATGGATCAGACCTGGTAAAATTTGCATACTTATATTGAAGTAAAATTTGCATACTTATGTTGAGGTAATATTTATTTCTACCATTTGCTTATATATATGTGTGCTTGTGTACGTGTACTTTCTTGTGCAAAGAAATGTGTATATGTATATGTGCATGTATGTGTATGTGTATATTCCTCTTAGTTACATGGTCTACTTGTAGACTATATAGATGAAATCTAGTAATATATATATATATATGATCACATTTATTATTAAATATAATTTGATATTTTTGGGGATTGTAACATCATAAATATAATATTTCTTTGTTCCTATTAGTTACATGGTCTACTTATAGTTTATATGAAAGAAATTCAAACATTAAATTTTTGTCATGGGAAAAAAAAATGGGGGGGAGGGTATAAGAGAGAAGATATGCAAAACCTGTATTCTAAGATAATTTTCTTTGTATTTATGAGATTGGAATGCGCTAGCTATATATATGTCCACCATATCTGCACTAGCATTTATGAAGACATCCGATATTGGAATTCTATTCTTGTTCTTAATCCATTGTAAACAACCCCATCTAGCAACATCTTTCGCATCGTAGCTTGCACTTGTTGAATCCTCTTGTCCAGTTCCAAGTGAAAGAACCAATATTTTTCCTTCATCCTGGCCCAAAAAAACTCATCTTTTACAATTTTGTTTAATAAGATAATTTATTCAATCACCAATAAATGACTTAATATCATCTCACAATTTTATCTACCTGAGGTCTAATTGTTTTGAATATTGGATTCTCCTTGACAAGAACTCCAGTAATCTGATTCATGGCTAGCAAGGTCTGCATAAATTATTTTTATTAGAAAATCTAATAATTGATGTTTATATTTTACTAATATAGAATTGATCTATTTTTTAATAGTTCAATTTTTAATAAACATAATGCAAAAATTACCAACTAATATGATAGGGAAGAAACATGTGAATAGATAAGAATAATTTAATCTAATAAACATTATGAAAAAATTACCAACTATAAATCCCATCATTATGGTTCCTAGATAATCTAATGTCATAATTGAATTTATATAAAATAATTAAAATTGGTTGAAAAACCATATATCAAGAATAAAGATAAAGGAAAATGTCTAAACATAATCTTAGCCTAGGGATGATTTTTCGCATCTAGTGATGAATCAAATAAATCGGTAATGTATATGGTAATGTGTGTGTAGCAATAATGTATAATGTAATAAATATTCTCAACCTTAGTCATAATAAAACAACATTATTGTGTAAAATGAGACATATGAACATAAACAAATAGAAAAACATGAAAAAGGAAGATATTTTACCTACCTTTCTATAACCAATCAATAATTAATGTTTAATATGATTAATTTGAAGTCTTCTTGCAAATGTATAATTTATTTAAGATAAAATACCAAGATTACAAATGTTATGATAACATAGTCCTGAATACTATGTTAGCAGCAACCAAGAAGGAAGACTGGGAGGGGGGGTGAATCAGTCTTCACCTGAACAACAAACTTAATCACAAAACATAGATCTGTGAAACTGCAGTAATAAGACAGATAAGAAAATTAACAACACAACACACAACACCAAGATCTTGACGTGGAAAAATCAGTTAGGGAAAAACCACAGTGGGAACCTACCCACAGTAAGATGATACTCTGCAGTAGTATGTGAAAATATTATAATGGGGAATGCACATGCATTCAGGCACACTGCCTAGAGCTCACTACTCAAATATAATGGCCCAAAAGGCTACAACCCTCAGGGAAGTCTCACTAACTTACAATAAGATTCAAACTACAATCTGGAAGAAATGAACTAAAAGAATAGCATCTCCAACTATCTGATTGCAGTTCCGGTTAAGCACAGATGTCTTCTCTGCAACACCAATCTCACCTCAAACTCAACACCGAAGGATAAATCACTTTTTCACACACAAATCTCTCTCCGATAATGTAGGCACAACATCAACACCTAAATTACATGAATATAACACCTATATATATAAATCATCAACCTTGATAACAAGGTTGGCTAAACCCTCAACCCTCAACCCTCAATAACAAAATTACATTACACGATACAAAGATCGACCACCAAACCAATATAATGGTTTATATAGCATAACATGGTCCTAAATCAAATTCCAAATGATCACATCCACCGAAAATCATGCCAAGATCAATCGCAACATGCTACACCATCAGAAAAACCACATAACATGCAAATCATCACTGGTTGATAGAAACCACCCAAAACACGCACAATGATCAATGCAAATTGCCAAAATAAATAGAACACGACTAGGAAATGTTGGCATTGTTTTTTCATTGATGTCAACTGGTATGGGATGACTACCGGTAGAAGAGATATATGTGCAACACTGCTATGGAGGAATACAGGATGTGATATCTTGGATATCACCTTGTGTTGCAGAACACCGGTAAGGTAAGGAAGATGACCTCAGGAGTCACCAGTACATGAGTTGGTGCCTGACTTGTGTGATGAAATAGAAATATGTTTGAGCAATTGTTTGTGATGAAGAGGCAGAATGTTATCTGAATCACATCAACACTAGAGGAGAAGAATAAACAGGTCACCGGTATGTTGTAAGGTTGCAGAACTACAGGACTCCCATCGGATGAAGATGCAATCACCATATGAAGAGATGACTAACAGTGAATGTGCCCACACCAGATCATATGTGTCTATTTGAAGATATGTTGCACAAACAAGGAAGTCACATGAGTACATTGCAGAAAGTAGATGTTGTCACCACACTAGTAAGTGGAGCTTATCTCCTATTATGCATTATGTGCATCATAGTCCCTTGAGATAAGGTAGATGAGTCAAAGACAGACGATTTGAAGGAATGCCTTAAGTGCATGAGATCAGGGTTATGCACTGGACCGATGGAGAAGGCATGTTGAGATGTCGGTACAGAAGAAGAGTGATGTGTTTGTCATTCAGACAAACCAATAGAGATATGATTAGAGCTGATCAAGGAAAAGGCATAACTAAGCAGATGTAGAAAGAGGGAGAATGGCTTGCCTAAAGAGGGAGTCTAGTGAAGCTTGATGACTTGTGTCATAAAAAGTGCTTACTAGTATGTATGTTTACTAGTAATTTGGACAAGGTGCAGATGCAGAAGTCTTCCCACTTGATGGGAATGTGCATGCTTAGGTCAGTCATGTCTGAAGACTAGTTTAGGTGTTCCACTGGCAATATAGCAAAGGGCAGACATGAGGAGGTAACTAGTAGAATGTGAGATACCGGTAGGGTCAGTAAACCGGCAGGATAGAGGAACCGATAGAGTGGTTGGTCAGTGATCCTATCTGGACCAACTCGAAGAGCCAAGTTAACAGTTGGTTGATGTGGATGCCACATGGAGTCAAGGTGGCAAGCTCACAGAGGTTTGTGAAGTGTCGTGCAGAGTCATTTACCTTGACCTGAATCAGGGAGTTGTTGGCACCTGGATCAAAGAAAGAAGATCATATTGTTAGAAGACCTCGACAGGAAACAATAGAGGCATTAATGATGGTTTGACAGATGCAGGTCGAGGTAAAGGATCATTTTTCCTATATTTGGAAAATGTGTATTGGAAGGCGTGACAATGGCAGAGATGAACAGTTGGCTGCTAGAGAGATCAGATCGAGCAAGATCTAATTGGATTTGGTTTGCCTCAAGGATGGTCAGGAAACCCTAACCGCCTAGATTTTGAATTGGGCTTTGGCGGGAAAAGATAGCTATAAATATGAAGGCCAAAGACATAGTTAAGGTGATGTTGTATAGAAGAATATTGTGCTACTATGAAGCATGATACTTCTGCATGTAAAAGAAAATCAGCCAAGTTATTAATGAGCATCTGAGAAGTGAGTGAGAGTGAGGGAGGACCTAGTTGAAGCGTTCAACTAGTAGGAGAGAAGAACCGGTAGTGTTCATACCTACAAAGTAGAAGTGAAGGAGGGTGCAGAGAAGGCAAATAGAGAACCAGCAAAGTGTTATACCAGTGAAGAGAAGAGAGTAAGGTGGAGATCTAGCAAAGAAGAAGAAGAGGAGAGGTCTACCGATAGATTTTACTGACAGTTATGTAGCAGAAGAGAGCAGCACAAGAGTGACTCGATGTAGCAGAGAAGGTATCTCACCGACAGAGTAAGATACATGAAATGGTTGCAAGATTCACTTGTAACAAGATAACTACTTTTGTATTTGATGATTATTTTGTGAACACTAAGTTGTAGCTTGGTGTAGGGGTTGGTATTCCTTGGGTAGGTGCCCTAAAGTCAAGGGTTGTAGCTTCTTTGGGTTGTAGCTCATAAAGTCAGGGGTTGGTGCTCCTTGGTTTGGTGCCCTAAAAATTGTAATAGTTTTCATTGTGAGATTGGATTGGAGCAATAGACTCCAACAACATTTCTCACCGAGGTTTTTTTCATCTTGGGTTTTCCTCGTATATGTTGGTGTTATGTGATGTCCTCTTGTGTGATTGCATTTGTGTTGTTCTCCCCACCAACCGGTAAGTTTACATTGAGTTAGATCCATTAATTGGCATGCTCACATAGGATAGGTAAAGCAAAAATTTTGAGAACCACTGATTCACCCCCTCCCCCTCTTAGTGGTGCATTGTGTCTAACAGGAAACACCAGCAAGCATGTTAGAATCATCTGGAACAATTGCACCAACACCGCTTTTCAAATCTTCATCGATCAACATCTAAAAGCTCAAGAACACAACCAATCAGCAACTATCACAAAGAAATATAACTTGTGGAGCACCAAATCATGAACCATCTAAAATAAAGATACACAAGATCATCTAAAACAATATACCAAAATCTCAGCTCAAGATCTGATCACACCAAAAAATATCAGAGGATATACCGAACTCTACAAAACAGTGATCAACAAAACAACACTACAAACCGGATCCTGAGAACTTCCCAATCTGTAATCACCAGAATAGATCACAGGAATATGTTGACATCAATGACAACAACATATCCTAGCAATAGCAATGACCAACAATATCCAACAATCTCCCACTTTGGCATTGATGGAAACATATGAATATGAAAAACAATCAATGCAAAGAAAGAAGATATCTCCAACAAACTTCCCCTAAGATCAGGACTTAGAAAGAAGTTTTTCACATGATCTCTCTCCCCATTTGATAGCAATACCAAAGATCTCAAAACATAAAAACAAAACTCACTCTCCCCAAAACAGCAACATGAATCTCTCTCCCCCAGAAATACATAACCAGATCAACAAACTACTCCACCAGAGGAGCAGCACCAACACACCAATCTGGATAAAGGATAAGGCTATGAAGTCCACCAAATCAATGCAACTCAATGCATCTAGTTCTCATCAAGAGGTTTGGATACCCCTAACTTGTCTCTTAAGTAGACAAATGTATTTGTAGGTAAAGGCTTAGTGAAATATCAATTATTTTTTCATTTATAGATACGTACTGTAGCTTCACCTTCTCTTCACTGACTTGCTCTCTCAAGTAATGATATTTGATTGACACATGCTTAGTCTTTCAATGTTGCACTGGATTCTTTAACATGTTAATAGCACTAGAATTATCACAGTATACAACAGTAGGCTCATCATAAATAACTCTGATATCCTTCAGCATTTGCTTCATCCAAACTACCTGAGTGCAATTACTAGCAGCAACAATGTACTCATCTTAAGCAGTAGATAAGGATCTGAATCTTGTTTCTTGCTAGCCCATTAAACTAACTTCTTACCCAAAAATAATTCTCCACCGACAGTGCTCTTTTAATCATCAACATCACCAGCCCAATCAGCATCAATGTAGGCACACAGCATGAAATCATCATTCCTTGGATACCATAAACCATAGTCCATAGTTCCCTTTAAGTATCTAAATATCCTCTTCACAGCAGTGACATGACTCTCTTTTGGATCAACTTGATATCTACCAGCCATGCACACAGCATGCATAATGTCTAGCCTATTCTGAGTAAGATATAACAGTCCACCAACCATAGATCTATACAAACTGATTAGCTTTAGGAGATTCATCATTTTTAGACAATTTACAACTAGTCACCATAGGAGTTCCAACCGATTTGGAGTCATCTAATTTAAAATTCTTCAATAATTCCTTCACATACTTAATTTGACATATGAATATACCTTTTCCAATCTATGCAATCTGAAAACCTAAGAAACATTTCATCTCACCAATCATAGACATCTCAAATTCCTTCTGCATATCACCATCAAACTTTTAGCTCAAGTTATCATCACCACCAAAGATAATATCATCAACAAAGACTTCAACAATCAGGATGTTATCATTTTCTATCTTAAAGTATATATTACTGTCAGCGGTACCTTTACTAAATCCAGACTTCAACAAGTATTTATCTAGTCTAGCATACCATGCTCTAAGATTCTGTTTCAATCCATAAAGATATTTCTTAAATTTACATACAATGTCTCCATCGTCTGGTAGTGAAAATCCATCAGGTTTTTCAATGTAGACATCTTCCTCAAGATCACCTTTCAAAAAGGCAGATTTAACATCCATCTGATATACCTTGAAATCTTTATAAGCAGAATAAGCAAGAAACGGTCTAACAGCTTCAAGTCTAGCAACTGGAGCAAAAGTCTCCTCATTATCAATTACTTCTTGATGTGAGTATCCTTTACAAACCAATCTAGCTTTATTTTTGACAACTTCACCAACTTCATTCAATTTGTTCTTGATCACCTATTTATTACCAATAACATTTTTATCCTTAGGTCTAGGCACAAGTTCCCAAGTATTATTCTAGCACTGGTAGGCTTTTCTCTTTGTTGAATATCCCAAGAAAATTCCTTCAGCACTTCTAGCATCAAACTTTCCTATATCGCCATCTCTCTTGATATAAAATTTGCTACCAAATGCTCTGAAATATCTCACAGTAGGAACATGACCAAACCAAAGCTCATAAGGGGTCTTATCGATACCTCCTTTGATGTGAACTCTATTGAATGTGTAAACAGAAGTACTAATAGCTTCTCTCCAGTAAATCTTAAAAACATTTCCTTCAATCAGCATAGTCCTTGCAGCATTCAAAACAATTATGTTCCTCCTCTCAACAACTCCATTCTGTTGAGGGGTTCTAGGAGCAGATAATTGTCTTCTAATCCCATGCTTCTCACATAATGAATTGAACTCACTGGAATAGAATTCTCCACCTCTGTCAAATCTCAGACACTTCACCTTCAATCCTTTATCAAATTCTTTTGATCTCTCCTTCAAAAAGACAACCCACATCATCCTAGAATAATCATCATTTAGCAGTATAAAATATTTGTCACCCTGCACAGTTCTAACATTTGTAGGTCCACATAGGTCAATATGTACAAGATCTAGCAGTCCATCTAATGTATACTATTTTCTTTTGAAATAAATCCTTGTTTGCTTACCCAACTAACATTCCTTACATACCGGATTAGCAGGCTTAACAATTTTAGGCAGATCTCTAACAACATGTGCAAAACATATCTTAATCATTGAATCAAAGTTCACATGACACATTCTCCTATGCCACAACCAACTCACATCAATCTGAGCAATCAAATAACTTTTCTCACCAGCATTCAAATGAAAAATATTACCTTCTGTCTTAGTTCCAGATGCAATCTCTATACCAGAGGCATTCAAGATCTTGCATTTTCCATCCTTGAATTGTAGATCATAACCTTTATCAACCATCTATCCAACACTCAAAATATTATGCTTCAAACCTTCAACATACAAGGCATCATCAGTGTTATTCTTACCATCAAAAGAAATAAGACCTCTCCCATGGATCACACAAGCTTTGTTATCTTCAAATCTAATTATTCCACCATTATATCTTTCCATGCTCACAAATTTGATTTTATCGCCGGCCATATGATGTGAACACCCATTGTCAATCACCCATTCATTGTTCTCTTCAACCTTAGCAGCTAAAGATTTATCCTCAATAGTACAGCTAGTGGAATCAACAGGTATAGGTCCATCTTCCTTAAAGGAAAGGAATACAACTTCATCTCCTTCAGATTCTTCGTCTGTAATACCTTCATTAGCAGCATAATAATAGTAATTTTGATTCCTATACTTCTAGTTAGGCTTGTAAGGCTTGTCATACTTCTCATGCTTGTCATATCTATCAAACCTATCATTCTTATCAAATTTATCATGTCTGTCATACTTAGCCATTCTCTCCGAGCATCTAGAAGCAAAATGTCCTATCTTATTACAATAGAAATATTTAAAAGGCGACTTTCCATCATACTTATCGACACCTTTAGGTAATCTTCAGGCAATCAGTGCTTCAAGTTTATCCAGCTCCCTTTCTTTCTCTTCCATCTCTCTTCTCTCTCTCATATCTGGATATTCTGCACTCATCGGGATCATATTTTTGCTTACTGAATATAGATGCAGATGCTCTAAATCTTGTCTCAGACTTTTTCGTGTGATTCTCCAAATTCACTCAGCTCAAATGCAGAAAGCTTTCCAATCAACATATCTCTTGTCATAATAGTCACAGTCTGGATCTCGTCAATAGCAGCAACTTTATGTTTATAGACAAGAGGAAAAGATCTCAGCACCTTAGCAACAATTTCATCTTCCTCAATGGTTCCAATGGCACATCCGATACCTACGATAAGGTCATTCACCTTAGCCATGAAAGAGTGTATTTTTTCATCATCTCTCATTTTCAATGTCTCATACTTTCCTTTTAAACTCTACAACTTAGCAACCTTCAATTGTTTATCATCTTCATATAGCCCCTCAAGCTTCACCCAAATCTCATGTGTAGTCTAAAGTCCCATTACATTTGTCATATCAGAAATAGTCAAGGCACTAAGCAATGCTTCCTTCACTCTAATATTGTGTCCAACTTCCTTAACCTCATTAGGAGTAGATGGTCCATTCAGAGGAACAGTATAGGCATTCTTTGTAATCTTCCAAATATCTTCACCAAGACATTTCAAGTCCACTTCCATCTGATCCTTCCATATAGCATAGTTACTTCCATCAAATCATGGATTGTCCTTCTTAAAGATAAGACCTTGAGCTGCCATCCCGGATCTTCTCAAGCGGTCAAGATTCTACAAGAGGATCTAGCTCTGATACCAATTGTTAGTAGCATCCAAGAAGGAAGACTGAGAGGGGGGATGAATCAGTCTTCACTGAAACAACAAACTTAATCACAAAATATAGATTTGGTAAACTGCAATAATAAGATAGATAAGTAAATTAACAGCACAACACACAACACCAAGATTTTGATGTGGAAAACCCGATTAAGGGGAAAACCATAGTGGTAACCTACCTACAATAAGATGATACTCTGTAGTAGTATGTGAAAATATTACAATGGGGAATGCACATGCATTCAGACACACTATCTAGAGCTCACTGCTCAAATATAATAGCCCGGAAGGCTACAACCCTCAAGGAAGTCTTACTAACTTACAATAAGATTCAGACTACAATCCAGAAGAAATGAACTAAAAGAATAGTATCTCTAAATGCCTGATTACAGTTTTGGTTAAGCACAGATGTCTTCCCCGCAACACCAATCTCACCTCAAACTCAACACCGAAGGATAAATCACTTGTTCACGCACAAATATCTCTCTGATATTGTAGACACAACATCAACAACTAAATTACATTAATATAACACCTATATATAAAAATCATCAACCTTGATAACAAGGTCGGCTAAACCCTCAACCCTCAACCCTCAATTATAAAATTATATTACATGATACAAAGATCGACCACTTGACCAATATAATGGTTTTTATAGCATAACATGGACCTAAATCAAATTCCCAAATGATCAACTCCACCTGAAATCATGCCAAGATCAATCGCAACATGCTACACCACTAGAAAAACTGCATAACATGCAAATCATCATTGGTTGATAGAAACCACCAAAAACATGCACAATGATCAATGCAAATTGCCAAAACAAATAGAACATGACTAGGAAACACCAGCAAGCATGTTCGAATCATTTGGAACAATTGCACCAACACCGCTTTTCAAATCTTCATCGATCAACATCTAAAAGCTCAAGAACACAACCAATCGACAACTGTCATGAAGAAAGATAACTTGTGGAGCACCAAATCACAAATCATCTGAAATGAAGATACACAAGATCATCCAAAACAATATGCCAAAATCTTAAAACAACATCTGATCACACGGAAATATACCGAAGGATATAGCGAACTTTGCAAAATAGTGATCAGCAAAACAACACTACAAACCGGATCATAAGATCTTCCCAATCTACAATCACCGAAATAGATCACAGGAATATATTGACATCAATGAAAACAACATATCCTAGCAGCAACAATGACCAACAACATCCAACATACTACACCAAATTTGAATGTGTGATTAACATCAACACTAAGCTAACACAAAACCATCCACCAACATAAAAAAATGTCAGTAAAATACTTCTTTATTGCAAGTAACTGGCAAAAATACATTGAACTCATGATAGCACAACCCACATAAAAATAAATTAATTAATTAAAAACATGTATTAACCTCACTGTAGTTAAAAAAAACAACACAATACAAATAAAATGTAAATTTCATGTAGATCATTACTTGTATAATACAATAGCATCAACCACCAATACACCAAAAATACAAATTTTATTTCTTGAAAGTATATTGAGCATGAAAAAATGCAAATTTCTATGATTGTTGCAAGAAACATAATCCAACTAGCACAAATTTTACAATTGCTAAAAGTATAAAACACTGTGATATGGCTAACTTTCTAGCTATTACAAGTGAATATAATGGCGACATGGGATAACTTCTTGATACTAATGTATGTGGACCAAAATAATAAGACAATCCCTATCTATTGCTGCAAGTGGATTCACACTAAAGCCCCTTTTCATACATATGTTTGTAAGCCCAATGAACCTACTTTATTTCTATCATATGTGCACATGGATAAGCATAAATAATATCCTATGAAAGATACAATATTAATTACTTCTTCCATTTGTACACCAGAAATTAAAAGATATATTTGTTTTCACTTTAATTATGAAAATATAATAATTATTTGACTTTGTTTTTTATCATAAACCTTTGAGAGAATTTCTTCTTTATTACCATTTGGAATTGAGTACTTAAACTCCTCTTCATCACTTTTCATGACTCCTTTTAGGATGTCTAGCTATATAGAGTTTAAGAATAGTTTATCTACCTCTCATCTTTGATGTGTGTACCTTTACTGGATTTTCCTCTTTCTCTTGCATATCCCTACTCTTCCTTAGATTTTCTACCTCTTATACCCTCACATGATCTATTTTCTCCTCTACAATATTTTGTGTTTCTATTTGTTCTATTTCTCTATCATGTGGCCTCTACTACCCTAGATTAATTCCTCTTTCTATAGTTCTCTTTCTACATGTACTCTGACACCTCTATTTTGCAACCACTCTTTGTATTCTTTCTCTCTAGACTTCCCTTCTCTATTGTGATGTTTTTTATTTTACAAATTTTCAGCCGACTTTTATTTCTTTGATATTCCCTTTCTTGCCTTTAAACTCTCTATGTCTTTCAATGACGCAAGATGATCCTAGGCTAGAATAAATCATGCATCAACCATAAAATCATTTTCTTATAGTAGGTTTTGTTTTGGTTCAATATATCTAAAATTTTAAACTATTTTATTAATGAATCATTTGAGCTAATAGAATGGATCATCTATGTAATAACGTGTTTTATTCATAATGACTTGTAGTTTCATCTACAAGATATTTTTTATTTTTTTCAAGAAAAAAGTCTAGAACCTAAAACATATTAATATTATAAAGAGTTACAAAAAATACTATATAGATAGTAGACTATCCACAAGATATAAACAAAGCAGAGTTGACACCATTACAACCAAAAAATAGTACATAACTCAGTAGAGAGAACAAAAAAGCAAGGTACCACGAGATGTCTACAACCCAAAAATACCTCCAAAGTAGCACCAGTCAAGGGCTTAAGGAAGATTCTTCTGAGGTAACCACATCAGATGGACTGTGAAAAAAGCTAGGAGAACCATGGGGATCCACCTCTGCATGAGTGAGTAATACAAGAATTGTATTGAACTGGATCAAAGTAGATGAAAATAGAGGTTCACCAATTATCAGTTTGTGGAGACACAGCCAATCATAGAATGCATAAGGAGCATCTCCCATGAGCGCATTAACCATAGAAATCAAAATAGATCTAGAGGCCAAATCTTCAAGCAATTCAGCTCTATCAAGGAAACCACCAATCACCAAGGACCCATTAAAAATGTTATAGTTCTCTAATTTTGCAGCAAGGTCCTCCCATGAGAAAAGATCTAGATGCACAAAAGTTCTCACAAAAAGCTTAGTAATATCTGTAGACCAAGTTAGGTCCATCACCATCGAAGCGAAAATAGAGACTACTTCAGACGAAGGAGCTGAAGGATTGCAGAGAAGCCAATTAAGACCCAGAAGGGTGACAATGGAATCTTCCATAGGTTGAAATGGGATGGTAAAAGCTCTGGAGAGCTTGAAGGAAATATCACGATCAAATCTATGAACCTCCACATATTTGCTACTAAGAACAATCCTATTCACCATCTTTGGAGAAGATTGAATTCAAAAAATGCCATCAAACCCAAATATAGCAAGAAGCAACAGGGTGAGAAATTATTAATAGTCTTGTCTACATACAAGAGCACATACAACTATATTTATGAATCACAAGGTAGAATGCGAACTAAAAACTTAGAAACGTGACACCTGTATGTCTACAAATATCAAACAAACATTAGAGAGAAAAGAGAACATGTCAAGACACCACTTTCAAGCTATAACAGTGGTCGGAGAATTGGTGCATGTGCGATAGAAAACACACCCAATCCACAATACCAACGATATCCCAAAAAAATATATCCCATGGGGCAGATGACCACATATCTAAGAAGAATTGTCTCAGCAGTACAATACACCATCTCATCATATGTGTATAGGCACAATCATTATAAACCATCATTCTACCATCATGTCAACAAATGGTCCCACTTAACATAGTTAATATTTTCAATGGCAGCATGATTTGCTAACTGGTCATCAATATCATTGGCCTGATGATAACAATGAGCCAATTCAAATTAATCAATAGATTTTATTAACTTAAGAGCTTGTTGCAAAAATAGCCCAACTGCCACCCCAGAGTAGATGACTGGGGTAAATCTCTAATGATAACCATTGAATCTCCTTTGATGCATAAATTATGTATCTCACATCTGATTGCTAATGAAAGGCCCCTAAGGAGAGTTAAGAATTTCACAATATTATTTGTTACATGAGGAATGTATCTACATGCTGCTTTAATTATATTATCCTAATGGTCTCTAAGAATGACTCCAACCCCCAAAACTCTCAGATTGCCTTTAAAAGCATCATCAAAGTTCAATTGTATCTTGCCTTTAAAAGCATCATCAAAGTTCAATTGTATCTAGTTTGTGGGAGGTGGTTTCTAAAAAACCTTTGAACTGTCAACTTTCATAAGCATTTTAATCAAACCCTGAGTCAAAGGGGACTTGAGATAAGACCAAGCTTTAAGAATAAAATCATCCTGGGAAGAGAAAATTCTGTGTATTTAGAGTTCTATTCAAAAAATTCATTGCTACCTCTAAAATGGACTGCTTAATTTTGAAGCATAGCTTCTTACTATTGAATATATTGTTATTTCTTTCCAACCATGTGATCTAGACCATAATTGATTGGATAAATCTTCTAGAGGCAAGAAAAAGTGGAAGTACTAAAGAGAATAGGCCAATTCTGAAAATGATTTAGAAGCTTATCATGCAAAGGCCCAACCCACTATATCTTATTTGAAAGCCATTTCCAAATCTCATGTGCAAAAATACATTGTAACAATAGAAGATCAGAGGATTCGTATGCATTCTCACAAAAAACACATTTAAGAAGTGGAATAACACCCTGTCTATCAAACTTCATACATGTCAAAATCCTATCTCTAATTGCTATCCAAGCAAAAGCCCCGACCTTAGGTAGGCATTTAGAATCCCAGCAAATGTGAGTAGGCCATTTGGGAGAAGCCTAAGATCGGTGTTGTAGTTCCTTATAACCCTCTTTCACAAGAAAAAATACTTGTATTATATTGGTCTATATGATATTATCATCACAATTCGAGAAGAAAATTTGCCTCTTACTAAGATCATCTATCAATGATACTTTCATGTCCATAAGAAGGGGAAGAAAGTCAAAAGACTTCCATGAGACTCTAAAGGGGAGGGATGAACGATCAATTATGAAATAATTCTTAAATTTCATTCCCCAAATCTCTTTCAAAATCAATTCCAAGGGCGTCCAATTCCCTGATCTATTCAAAGGAGGATGTACATTCTAAGCATCATCCCAAAATTTACCTTCTCTCCATTGTCAATTACCTAGGAGAGGTGAGTGAGGACAACCTTCTAGCATGAAGAAATAAAATTCCAAAAGGATAATCCTCTTGGAAGACCCCTGAAATCAAAATTTGCTTGCTCTCCATTGAGTCTAAATACTTGTATCTAAGAACTTTACACCATTTGGAATCGGTATTAGTGTAAACTTTTTAGAACATTTTAGCACCTAAAGCAACATTCGGTGATTTCAACTGACAAATTTTTTAGCCCCCAAAATCTTTTGCAGAACATGCCTTATCCTAGGAAAGTAGCAATATCATTTTCTTATTGGACATGTTATCATTCCAAAGGAAATGTGGGAAGAGATTATGAACTTTGATCATAGCAACCTTTGACATATCGAGAACTAACGTCATATAAATAGGGATAGCACTAAACACAAACTTAATCATTGTGATTTTCTCAAGAAGTGTAATTCATTTACTCTTCCAGGATGAAACCCTACTATCAATTGACTCACAAATACCGTTCCAAAAATTATTATCCATCTTATCACCAAAAAAAAGGAATGCCTAAGTATTTGCAAGGTAAAACTTCATACTGAAAATCCCAAAACTTTTGCAATCTTGCCTAAACCAAGGGAGGAACATTAGAGAGGATTGGTTTTCATTTCTCCTTTTTTATAACTTGACTTGATTCTTTTAGATAAGATGTTAAAACATTCTTCATATTCAAGGCCTCTTCCATATTTCCCTTCGCCAATAAGATGAACAAGAAAGGAGAAAGAGGCTCTCCTTGATGTATGCCTTGTGTAGAAGAAAAAAAACCACATAGAGAACCATTTACCAAAATTGAAAATCTAGCTCCAGATATATGTTAATGTATCTATTTGCACCAAACAAACTTCCTCAATACCTAAATTAGCAATCCCCAATTAACCTTATCATATGCCTTTTGCATGTCAGTCTTCAATATCATTGCTAAGATCTTTTCCTGATTGATAGAGTGCAAAATTTCGTGAGCTAAAATAACACCTTCTAGAGTCTCTCTTCCTGAGATGAAATCCCCTTGTTCCTCTAGCACAATTCAGGGGATCAATATAGCTAGTCTCATAGAAATAGCCTTAGTGAAAATATTGTACATATGGTGTTAGAAAGGGCAATAGATCAAAAATTAGAAAAGGTTGATGGTGAAGCCTTCATCTAAGATATTATTATAGTATTCCATATAAATATATATTTCAAACTCCTTGATCCCTTTGTTGTCTAGAATGCAAAATTAGGCTAAAGAGGTCTACAAATTATGTGCCAATTTTTAATTTTTTACACTAAATAATCATTTAAATACTTTTATTGGTCATATAAGGGTTTGTGTTTAGAGATACATTACATTTTGAATCTATAAATTTAATATTCATCTAAAGAAGGAAAATTTGTACAATTCCAAGGTAATGAGCTCATGCCTTCAGGTTGACTGAACAAAAATAATTAAATTTGGGTCCACTAATCCTAATCACCTTCATATAGAATCATATAATGCATTTTTTTTCATGTTTACTTAATTTCTACAACTTCTATATGAAGAGATACTTGATATAATTTTAGAATAATGCGTAGACAAGTAGTGAAATTTATTTTGTAGATAGGAAAAACCAAGGAGAGATTTGAAGATCAAGTAATGTTTAAATAACTTAGAGTATAAAAAGAGAATAGATAAAGGGCCAAAGAATATTTTCATTGCGATAACACCCATGTGAAAATTCAAATTCTCTATTTTAATCATATAAATAAAGCTTATAATGTTCTAATCCTATTATGATAGATATAGACGATATATTTTTTATTTTTAAAAATATATATAATTTGAATCCAAAATTGAGTTGTCATAAGATTATATAATTTGTATTTACTAGTGTTGTAGGATACTTTGATACCAAATCAATGTTATAGTCCTAAATGGAATCCCAATTGAATAGTTATCCAACATTAGGTATCCTAATAAAAACCAATCATTCAACAAATACCAATGTGGTTCAAAAATAATTCCTTGTCTAAAGTTGCATTAAATTATGTAAACAAATTTGATATGGCCCTATTATAGCACAACCCAAATATAATAGTATAGTTCAAACATAAAACACAATAGAAATAAAATAAACTTGTTACTTAGAATATTCCTTGCACAATACATTAGAATCAACTCTAAAGACATCAAAACTTACATTATAATTTTTTAATATACATTCAACATGAAAAGAGAGGACTTGATTATTTCTACATGCAAGAAACCAAAACAACAAGTTTTCCAAATGCTATAGGTACTACAAGTTATGATAGCACCAACTTTCTAATTATTATTGATGAAGATAGTGAGAACTACTAGGAAAAACTTATATATGATGCAAGTGAAATTAAAATAATAAAGTGATCCCCTTTAATTGCTAAAATCCCACTGTTTACACAAGTGATTGTTAGGAAAATGGAGTCTCAACCTTGTAATAATAAAAAGGTACTACTGATAGAAGGTTATTGTTGATATATGAGCATGGGGGGTTGCAAGGAGGGTACTCCCCTTGTGGGCTCCAGTCTCTTGACTTCCTAGGGGTCGGGGGCACAGTGCCCCAATAGGGGTTTTAGGGGTAATGCCCTTAAAACAAAATTTTATTTATAATCTATCATTGTGAATCTTGACCATTTATCATTAGGTCATAGATCTAACAATGGATATTTTGTGAGCTTTGTTTTCCCTAGAAGGAAACCCTATTTTATGAGGGAATTATACTATGGTTGGGTATTGCAATGTGCTCTAAGATTCTGAAAGCTATTGAGTTGCCCCTAGATCTTCGCATGATCTTCGTTGGTAATACTCTTGTGAGAAGATTTCTCTGCAAGTATATTGTAATTTGTTGTTGATTTCTGAATAATATTTTGGGCATCTTTTGGAGTGTGGCATTTTTCTCCCAAAAGGCTTTTTCCTATGTAAATCATTGTGTTGTGGTATGCATGCTATTTTATGTTTAATTTTGTTAAGTTTTTGAACTGTTGTAAATATCTATGAAAGTTTTACATTACCATCCTCTCAAGATTAGTGTAGGAAGTTGTTTAGCTACTATAACTTCCTTGCAGTGACTGCAACAAGAAAGAAAACACATAAAATATGTTTCCAATATAAATGCATATTACATAGGCACAAATAATAGATTTTGAAAGAGAAACATGAATATAATATTCCATTTATTAATTGTAAGCTCCAAAATATGTATTTATTTTATTACTAGGCAATACATTATTGAATTGAGTTCCCTTGCTTTAAATAATGAGCCCTTTCCACCTTCTCTCCTCTGGCATAATATGGAATCTATGCCTAAAGTCCTCTTTGTAAATATTTATAGCTCCCTTTTGGTTGTCTAACTATGTATAGATCTAGATAATTCTTTGCATTTATCCTCTTTCATATTTGTACTATTGTTGGATGTGATGAATACTAAGACGGGGGGTGAATTAGTATACCAGAAATTAATTAACTTAAACACTTAAGTAGTTTAGCAGTCAACCGGTAAAATAGATTTACTAACAGACCGGTTAAAACAAATGCAAACCAAACAGCAAATAAGACATTCACCCACAAGAGCACAATCACCAGAACACAAGAGGTTTTGACATGGAAACCCAAATGGGAAAAACCACAGTGAGCTGAGACTCACAAGTAACTATCTGCAGAATAGAAACCAGAACGGTTAAGGTCATACAATGTTCTTCACTAGAATAGATCCTGTTAGGAATCTCAATCTCTGTTAGGAGATAAGTTTGATTAAAGACTACCTTATGAGAGTATTTCAGATCCACAGTTGTGAATCACCTTGTTAGAGGATTTACAAAGCCTTTTCTGGGCCTACCCGGTTAAGGGTTTTAGACTTGTCGAAGATGTGAGTGATCAACAAGTGATTGATCTAGCAAATAGCACAGTTTGCTTGGTTAGATCCATGATAGCTCATTGTTAATGCATTTCAACATTACTTCAGTCTTCAGTATATCCACACTCTGTTACTTCACACAAACTTGACCTTCTCTACTAAGATCGCACATACAAATAAAACTCATCAATCACCAAAAACCCTAACAACACATAAAACCTTGGACATGATGTCGTTAAAAAGGAATCTGATTTCATGTCGGTCCAATAGGATTACATTGCAAGTTCCTAGGTTCATTTCATCTAGACACATTTGGTAACACAGCACAAAATCACCACCAAAATTTTGGTAGATGGTAACTCATCACAAAAATACTAGTTGGTAACTCATCACAGAGTAATATCGGTTCATATATTTTACCGATTACCGGTTGTCAAAGATGAAGACTGGGAAAATGATAACTGTCGCTTTAGTTCCTTTGTTCCACTTGAGATCCTCGAACTGCTTGAGGTCTTCATACTGCTTTGGGTCTTCATACTGCTTGAGATCGGTAAACACTTTCTGCAAAACACCAATAGTCTAAAGACTATAATACATAATACCGGTTGGAACAAATACCGGTTGAGCATAACTCATACATACAAAAAGTGATCTCAAAGCAAGTGTGTGTCCATCAATGACAAACACAACATCATCATCAAGAATGCCAACAATCTCCCCCTTTGGTATTGATGGCAACACTTAGGAAAATTTTGACACCTAAGTGTTTTACAACAAAAATATGTCATAATCAAAAATTACTCCCCCTAAGCATATACACTATCCCTTTTGCATAAAATACAATGTATACTACTCCCTTACAGAGATAAACATGAAGGTATACATAACATGCATCAAAATTTTTAATTCCAAAATACTACTCCCCCTTTGCCAACAATGACAAAGTACTGCAGAATAACCCCTGTTTCTCATTATAATTAAAATAATAAGTGTTTATGACAATAATGAGTGAAACTTATCAAAAACTGATTTAAAATCCTTCATGAAGGTCTTCGTGGATAAAGACCATGACTCAAGCAATGAGGTAGCAACCTCACTTTCTGTTTGCATCTAGGAGGCATGTTCTGCCATGGCATCCAAGGTACTCATCTCTTGAGTGACCGTTAAGGCATCCAGATTGAGATAGCATTTATGAAGTATTTGCAGTCTGGGCAGTAGAACCAGTTGAAGTTCCTGCAAATCTCAGGTCCAGTTGCTAATCTCCAACTCTATTCTGGCAGACTGGAGCTGAAACCGGTGAACAGTTTTCCCATAGGTAATGAAGGAATCATAGGGTGTCTTAAAGGTGCTTAAATATGCCTATAAGTTAGATTGCAGTTTTTCCTTCTATGCAAGTACATCATCACAAAATAGATGGGGTTGGCTTATCTTACTGAGCAGTAGTTTCCCTTCATCCATAGCATCTCTGATGTCCTTTTGCTCTTTCTAAAGTTCAGACCGGAGCTCATTTAGTTTCTTCACTAAGGCAGTGTTTAGTGCCTTTTGATGCTTCTTCTGTGCGCTTGCTTCAGCCATATCTTCCAGGAATTGTACTTGGTCCTCTACAACCATGCATAAAAGTGTCAGTTGTGCTAGAGAGGAATTGGTACTGGGGAGGTTGGTACCGGGAATCAAACTGGTAAGAGTTTCCACCGCAGTTTGAATAACATCTTGCTCCTTTTTCCTTCTTAGCTCTTCCAGTCGCTCTTGGGCAAGCTTAATGCTATGCAGCAGCTCCGATTCATTTGCAGATTGGAGGTCAATAGGACTGGTGATGTCAGCCAGTTTGGCTTGACGACCAGTTGCCTTTGGGCTCTCCACTTGTGAGCTCTTTTTTGCTTCCTCCTTCTCTTTGGCTCTTAGCTTTTCCTCTTCTGCCTTCTTTTGCTCCTTTGCTTCTTTCTTTCTCTTCTCTTCTTCCTTCTTTCTGTCATCTTCTTTCCGCTTTTCTTCTTCTTTCTTCTTCTCCTCTTCCTGTTTCCTCTTCTCCTCTTCCTTTTTCCTTTTCTCTTCCTCTTTTCTCTTTTCCTCTTCCTGTTTCTTATTTTCTTCTTCTTTTCTCTTCTCCTCTTCCTCCTGTTTCTTCTTCTCTTTCTCCTCTTGCTCTTTGTCAGCCTTTTCTTTGTCCCGTTTCTCCTTTTCTGCCTTTTCTTTTTCCTATTTTTCCTTGTCCACTCTCTCTTTATCGTCCTTTTCCTTTGGTGCATCCGGAGTGATATTTTCACCATCCAAAGCATCAACATCAATAGGGTCCATTTTCTCAGTGACCAGTTCTCCTTCATTGTCATAAACCTCATCCAGTTTTTTGGTTTTCGGTTCTTGTTCAACCTTCTTATTGTCCTCAAACAATTAATGCAATCTTAGAGCGTCTTTGGCATGTGAGTGGGTATCTTTTACCACTTCAGGAACTTTCCCTTCCAGTAACAAGAGTCTTCTTCTTCTCATGAAAAAGAGACCTTTGTATTTATCCATAACTTCATAAAGTTTTGAATTTGACACATCAGGAAAATATTGTGCAAATATTTCCTCTCTTATTTCCTGTTCCTTTTCTATGGCAATGCACCATTTGTTATCTAAATAATTGTATAAAGAATCAGGTGCCTCAGTTCTAATTTCTGATGGTGACCGGTCATTAATACATAGATATTAAATGACTTCCTATTCAACTTCCTCCTTTTCATTATCATTAAAATCATCAAAACATTCTTTCAAGTCACTAAGCAATTTTCTTCTTATGTTCTTGATAGTCCTTTGACAATGTGTCAATGGTTTGTAAGAAGAAATGTCTATATTTACCGGTGCTGATGATGTCGATTCCTTGCTAGTTTTCTTTGCCTTTTTCCTTGTTTGCCTAGTCTTCTTAGGCTGCACTTCAGGCTCTGTGTCCTCCGAGTTTGGTGTGTTGCCTTTGGTCTTCCGCTTCCTCTCAAATACCTTGGCAGGTGCAACTTTTGGTTTCTTCTTTACCGATGACCACTTGGTCACTTTAGGACTTGCTGAAGTAACTAGTGCCGATATAGATGGCACTGCCTTTCCCTTCTTCACTGAAGGTTCTTCAATCGGTGTTACCCTTTCCAGATAGGTACCAGTTCGCTTCTTCTTAGGATCAAGAGGTGAGGCAAGTAGGGTACAGGCATACCCATCTAGCATGTCATACATTACCTCATATCCCATGGGTTCCACCTTTTCTTTTCTAGGCTCAACCACCTCCATTATGCACTCATCTACTATGATGGTAAAGCAGATGTCCTCTTCATACTTCTTGACAATATCGCCAGATATCCTCATCCGCTAGCTCATCTTCCACTTAAACTCATCAAATTATTTGTTCAATACTTTTGGATAACCGGTTCCGACCACTTGGAGGCTTTCTCTAATTTTCTTGGTAACCGGTTGGTCAGCAGACCATTGGATATCACCGACTCCTAGGAAATAGCCTTGAAAGTAGAAAAACAATCCTACCAACAGTTGTCCAAATTTAAAGCTTAAAGCATTGTCCTATTTAATAGATTTCAGGTTCACCAGAAGTTGCCTTTGCATATAGGTGCATAAATCAAATGAGGCATCTTCCATGATTATTCGATAGGCAGCATTTACCGTTGCAACAGAGACAGAGTTAATTATGCTAGCGTAGAATGTCCGATAACCTATCACCATACAAGCATACTTGACTAGATCATCCTTGATGGTATTGACGGTCATTCCCCATTGGTCACTCACAGAACCGGTGAGCTTGGTCATTTCGGTCTTGATGACTTTCCTTAGGGCTGGCACCTCACCAGTGTTGCAAAAACTGATGACGGCATGAATAGCTTCAGGTGTTATGTCATGTGTTCTCTCAAGATATATTTTATCACCATGAACTCTGCTTAGAATGATGTGAATGTGATCTTCTGTAAACTCTTCAAGAAAATACACCACATTGTGAAGCTTCTTCTTTTCCAGGATGCTATATTCGGGTTTGATCTTCTTATCATCCCTGCAAAACAAACCTAGCTGGGAATGGATTACTAGTGATCCTAGGTCTTCCAGTTTACAATCAATGTACCCTGAAATATCACCTTCTACTATAACTCCAATGGGTATCTGGGATAGGGAATTGTATTTCACTTTCCGTTGGATAAAATCTACTGAATCAAGAGGAGCACTTGAACTGGAGTGTGATGCAGAAGCCATGATAAATGAATTAAATAATAATTTTGATAAATACCTTCAGAAATCCGCAATTTAGGGTTTTCAAACTCAGCTTTGCCACACACTACTTTGGTTGTTGGATTACCACTTTGTGTTCTTCACTTGACTGATTTAAACTATCTCCGGATTCAACTGCAAAGATTTGAAATGTCTCTTAATCATAAAACGAATCACCCTTTGTCACTTTGCACTTGAAAATTTCTTCGCTCACAAACTGAAAAGTGAAAATGACTTGAAAATCCCATTTAAATGAATTCTTCACCTACCATAATAAATGCACCGCCTTTAGGGCATAAACCCTAATTTTCCTTTTTACCATTTCTGGTCTTCTGCCAATTGACAAGTATCACATACTGGTTAAGGTCTTTTTCTGGTATAAACTAGGGGTTCGAAATATTTCATCGATTTGCTCCCCCTAAGCTTTTTTAAAGCTTAGTTTGTTGATTCAGAGATTTCCACACTAGGTGCAGAAATCTTTTCTTCTTGTGACACTTCTTCTGGTTTCTTTTTCCAGGTTTTCTTCATATCCATTTGAACTATTTCAACATCAATCTTTCCTTCCGGAGTGACTGGTATATCATCCGACATGCTCTTTCTCATCCTGCAGACTCTAGTTGTGTGACCCGGTTTGTTGCAATGATAGCACACCATTCCAGGTGCTCTCTATGGTCCATTATTCATGTTTCCATTCTTCCTTCTGCATGTTGCAGCAGTGTGACTTCTACCATGATAGATCAAATAGGTTTCTCTCCAACCGGTTGCCGCTTGATAGCCACCACTACCTAATTGATATTTATAGGTATAATACCGGTTTGGATTCTGCTTCACAGAGGGTTTAGGAAAAACTCCTTGACTCCTTTGAGGATAATACAGTGCGAAAACACGCAATGGATTTCAAAGAATTGATTGAATGAACAGAATGAGCAAAACGCTCATAAATAATACAAGCTATTTACAAGAATAGCAAGTTTCTAAAAGAAACTGCTGAGAAGATCGAAGACGATCTTTCTAAAATAGAATATACACTGAATGAGCATTAATACTAAAATTAACATATTTTAATATTCTATTACCCTCCCTTAATGCTCAATCTATTAACTACACCTATAGACCCCCTGAATTTTACAAATTTATCAGGACCAAGGGGCTTGGTGAATATGTCTGCTGGCTGCTCCGAGGTAGGAACATACAGCAACTGGATGGATCCGTCTTCAACCAGCTGTCGAATATAGTGACAATGCGTTTCCACATGCTTGGTTCTTTCATGGAAGACTGGATTCTTGGCGAGTTTGAGCACTCCCTGATTATCACAGAACAAGGGAGTAGGACCTGCCTGGGAGACATGCATATCCGCAAGCATTCGCCGAAGCCAAACCGCCTCACAAGATGCCTTAACTGCTCCCCGATACTCTGCTTCCGTCGAGGAGAGAGCCACTGCCTGCTGCTTCTTACTAGTCCATGTGACAGCACCAGATCCCAAACTAAACACATACCCTGCTGTAGACTTACGGTCATCAACTGAACCTGCCCAGTCAGAATCTGTGTAACCACTGAGTATAGGATCAGAACTCCGAGTGTACAGAAGTCCATAATCAGAAGTGCCACTCACATAACGCAGCACACGCTTCGCTGCTAACCAATGATCAGCCTTGGGAGCTGTCATGAAGCGTGAAATGTAGCTCACTGCAAAACTGATGTCAGGTCTAGTAGCAGTAAGATAGATGAGACTGCCCACTAGTTGCCTGAACAGAGATTCATCCACAACTGGTGAGGATGACTGAGCTGAAAGTTTGAGCCCGGGTTCCATAGGAGTAGAGGCAGGTTTGCAATCCTGCATTCTGAACCTGTCCACAAGACTTCTGGCATACTTGGACTGAGAGAGAAAGATACTGGTCTCAGTCTGCCAAACTTCAACTCCTAAGCAGTAATGTAGAAGTCCCAAATCTGTCATATCAAAAGTGCGGCACAAATCCTGTTTGATCCCAGTGATCAAATGTGCTGAACTGCCAGTAATGATTAAGTCATCCACATAGACAACTACAAACAGAATATCATTACTAGTATGCTTGATATACAGGTTTGCATCAGATGGACTCCGCTGAAAGCCATGATCTGTCAGGTACTTATCAATTTTCATGTACCAAGCCCGAGGAGCTTGTTTCAGACCATAGAGTGCTTTGACTAGTCTACAGACCTTCTGTTCTTGACCAGCAACCTTGAATCCTGGGGGTTGCGTCATGTAGACTTCTTCCTGTAAGTCACCATTCAAAAAGGCACTCTTTACGTCCATTTGATGGACTTTCCAACTGAACTGGGCTGCTAAGGCAAGAACGAGCCGTATGGTACTCATTTTGGCTGTAGGAGCAAAAGTCTCCTCGTAGTCAATGCCTTCTTTCTGTGAGAACCCACGAGCAACAAGACGAGCCTTATACTTGTCTAGGGTTCCATCAGCTTTGTATTTTCCTTTGTACACCCATTTGCAGCTAATGGGCTTCTTCCCTGAAGGAAGATCAGAAAGGGCCCAAGTGTGATTCTTCTGAAGACTCTGGAACTCAGCTTCCATAGCCTGTTCCCACTCAGGTATACCTTTAGCCTCTGAATATGTCTGAGGTTCAAAAACACTGTGTATGTTAGCCATGAGAGCAAAATTGACTGTATGCTGCTGTTTGCTCTTATTACGGGAGGTTCTACCCTCAATGAGCTCAGTATCCCTGAGATCACCAATAGTCTTGGCCCACCATTTAGGCCGGAGAGTAGAAGTGCTAACATCTGGAGGAGCTGGAAGAGGCTCAGGATCAGGAACAGGAGCAGCAAGAGGAGGATTATTCTCCGGAGGGAACTCAGGTAGTGCATCATCGAAAATAGATTCTGCATCATCCCTCCCATCAGGCGAACCTAATGGAATAAGAACACTGTGAGGCTGACCATCAGAAATCTGCTCAGAAGAAGGGGACTGAAAAAATCCTCTGTCTTCATCAAATACAACATCACGACTGAAGATAAGACGTTCAGTGTCTATATCTATCAGTCTGTAGGCCTTATGGTGATCACTGTATCCTGTCATCATAAGTTTCTGGCTTTTGGAATCCAACTTGGAGCGCTTAGCATCTGGAATCCAAACATAGGCAACAGAGCCAAAAACCTTCAGGTGGCTGATCTGAGGCTTCCGACCAGACCAAACCTCTTCTGGAGTCTTCCCCTTAACAGCCTGAGTAGGAGAACGGTTAAGAAGGTAGACAGCAGTAAATACTGCTTCAGCCCAATACTTATTCGGAACACTCCTGTGTTGTAACATAGAACGAGCCATCTCAACAACCGTACGATTGCGACGCTCGACAACACTGTTTTGCTGAGGAGTGTAGGGTGTAGTCAACTGGCGTTTGATGCCATGGGTATCACAGAAGTTGGAGAATGCAGAAGAACAAAATTCCCCCCCGTTATCTGTCCTAAGAGTAATGATACTTTGTCCAGACTCTTTTTCAACAAAGGACTTAAACTTCTGAAAGATACTAAATACATCTGATTTATGTTTAAGAAAGTACACCCACATCTTTCTACTGAAATCATCTACAATAAGCAAAAAATATTTGCAACCAGTAACAGAAGATGTATTCATAGGACCACAAATATCAGCATGAAGTAATTGAAGTACCTTAGATGCGCGCCAAGACTTTCCATGTGGGAATGAAGTTCGATGCTGTTTGCCAGCTTGACAGGCGCCGCATACTCCAAGATGCTGAGTCTGAATATCAGGTAACCCTGAAACAAGTCCCTCCCGAGACAGCTGAGAGAGATACTGAATGTTGAGATGTCCATATCGCTGATGCCACAAAGTGCTAAGAGGAGAAACACGAGCTGCCAGAGCCACTTCAGGAGAATCACCAGTGTCAAGGAGCCTATATAGGCCATGATCCTCTAGACCAACAGCAACAGTAAGACGAATCTCCCGATCAATGATGGAGCACTTGTGAGCACTGAACACCACATCTAGTTGAGGAGAATTCCTCATAATCTGGCTGACAGAAAGCAGATTAAGTTCCATTCCAGGAACATAATACACATTCAGAAAAAGAAGAGTCCTGCCACCAGACTGTATCTGAACAGTGCCTCTGCCAACAACTGTATACTCCTCACCTCCGCCAAATACAACGGAATCACTGAAAGGTGAGAAGTCTGTAAACCAGTCACGCCGATGAGAAAAGTGACGTGATGCACCAGAATCGATGTACCAAGCAGAAGACCTGGCATGATCTGAAGACCTCTTAGCCATAAAAGCATAAAAGGCGGACTCCTTCTGCTCGGAATGTTCTGCAACATGCGCCTTCTGGTGTGACCCTCCCTGCTTCTTTTGTTCAGAAGCGAGCCTCTGACGGCAATCTTTCTTCATATGGCCGTACTTGTGACAGTAATTGCACTGCACATTTTTCTTCTTAGCTCCATCCTGTGTCTGAGAAGAGCCTTTCTGCTGAGAAGACTGAGAGGACTGAAATTTGCCTTTATCCTTCTGAAAGGATTGAGCTGTGAAGGCATTTTCCGAGGAGGCTGATGTAGTACCACTACCAAATTGCTGTTTCCAGCGATCCTGCTGTAGAAGTTTGGTGCATAGGTCTGAAAACTTCAGATCAACATTAGTGGAAGTAATATTGAGGGTTTCAATGAAGTGTTCATACGATTTCGGAAGACTTTTTAAAGTGATTACAACCATGTCTTCTTCCTCCATAGTCCGACCAATAGCTTCGAGTTGATCTCGAATGTCCTTAATCCTCGTGAGGTGCTCCTGTAAGGACATACGTTCGTCCATCATAATGGAGAACAACTGATTCTTCAGAAAGAATGCTCGGCTCTTGTCGGATGTCTCATGCAATTCCTTCAGATGCTTCCAGATGTCAGAAGCTGTCTTGCCGGAAGGAATCTGCGGTAACTGATCATCAGTTACTGAGAGTTTGAGAAGCATGACTGCCTCCCGATTGCGTTCATCAAACTTATCTTGATCTGCACCAGGTGTACCAGGACTGAGTTCTTTGCCCAAAACAAGCTGGTCAAGACGCCTATATTCAAAAATGGTCAACATACGCTGCTTCCAGATGTTGTAGTTATGACCATTAAAGCGTTGACTGCCTTCGAGCATCAGATTGGTGAGAGAAGCCATTTGCACGGTTCCCAAGAAAAATTCCTGGCTGACCCAGAAAAATCCAAGGACAACCCAGAAAAGCGTGCAAAAAACCCAGAAGGATTCTCCTGTCAAAATCTGGATTCGCGGGCTCGAAAATCGAGGCACGAAAATCGAGGCACCCAGAAAAATTGAACAACAACCCAGATTAGGTTTCGAAAAACCCACCAAGAATCTGTAAGAAAAAAATATTTTCGATAAAAAAATGGAGGTAAACACCTCAGTCGAAAAATGCAGAATCCGTGGGCGCAGTGACAAGTGACAGGTGACTGAAGAAACCTTGGCCCGGAGAAAATTTGATGTCGGAAATTTGCGTCGCGCAGGTAAAGAAGTATGTGCGGCACACAAAGACACAGAGAACGGCCGCTGAAAAATACAGATGCCTCCTCCTGTCGCGAGCTGGCAAAACGGCGCTAAAAAAACACAGAAAATTGCGTGACTCGGGGAGCCGAAGATACACACGTGATTTTTGGAAAAAAACGCGCGCCTAAACCCCCAGAACAGAAAGCCACGGACGCCAAATACTGCAACCACGAACGCCAAATACTGCAACCACGAACACAGGAGACGAGGGTGTGAAAAAACGTGAAAAAAAACGCGTTTTTTTAGACACCCATAGGAAAATACTCAGAAAAATTTTGAAAGCAATCTTCACTAAACAAATTTAGAATTATAAGATTGCTCCAAAAAAATTTAATCCTGCTCTGATACCATAATACAGTGCGAAAACACGCAATGGATTTCAAAGAATTGATTGAATGAACAGAATGAGCAAAACGCTCATAAATAATACAAGCTATTTACAAGAATAGCAAGTTTCTAAAAGAAACTGCTGAGAAGATCGAAAACGATCTTTCTAAAATAGAATATACACTGAATGAGCATTAATACTAAAATTAACATATTTTAATATTCTATTAGAGGATACCTTCTAGTGTTGTTCATGACAGACCTACATTCAAATGCTCTATGCCCAAACTTGTTGCGTGCATAACAATTTCTATTGAATCTATTGAATCTAGGCTTATTGTTTAGAAAGTAAGGAAAGTTATTGTAAGCCTTATTTCTACATACATTAGCAGTATGTCATTCCTTGAGACAATTAAAGCAAATAGGTTTGAACTTTGGCTTACCTTTATCCTTTGATGTCAGTTGCTTCTTTGATGCTACATCTTTTTCTCCAGAGGTCTCACCTTCCTCATACCTAGAGAAACCAAGTCCATTAGTATTCTTTATTGGTTTTGCAGATTCAAGCTTTTGCTCTAACTTAGCAACACTCAGATTGAATTTGGCAAGTATATCCTTTGTCTCAGTGAGTTCCTTGGTAATAGAGGTATTGGACTCCTTCAAGGTTGCATTCTCAGAAATAGCCATGTTTAGTTCACCTTGCATTTCTTCTTTTTCCACTTTGCTCTCTTGGAGATGAGTGGTAAGTGCAATGATTTCTTGCTTCAGCTCGGAGATCTCATGATCTTTGTCTTTTACCAGATCTTCAGCTTTCCTCCAGTTCTTGAGTTTTTGACACATTCTGATAGTCAGTCCTTCTAGTTCCCTTCTTAGGTTGGCATTAGACTCATTCATTTTTTCAACTTCTTCAACTAGGGCTTCCATGTCCACTTCATCAGAAGAGTTGTTTTCATTTAACTCCATCAATTTCTCAACATGCTCTCTTCTTTTTGCCAAGGAGGCCTTATACTTGACTTTAAGTTCATCATAAGCTTTCTCAGCCTGAGTGAGTCATTGAGTAAGTTCCCTCACAGTGTATTCCCTCATATCTCCTTCCAAGTGGTTAAACTTATAGAAAGGTTGGCTCTGATACCCATTGATGAATACTAAGAGGGGGGGTGAATTAGTATACCAAAAATTAATGAACTTAAACACTTAAGCAATCTAGTAGTCAACTGGTAAAACAGATTTACTAACAGATCGGTTAAAACAAATGCAAACCAAATAGCAAATAAGACATTCACCCACAAGAGCACAATCACCATAACACAAGAGGTTTTGATGTGGAAACCCAAATAGGAAAAACCATGATGAGCTGAGACTCACAAGTAACTATCTGCAAAATAGAAACCAGATCGGTTAAGGTCAGACCGGTTAAGGTCATACAATGTTCTTCACCAGAATAGATCCTATTAGGAATCTCAATCTCTGTTAGGAGATAAGTTTGATTAAAGACTACCTTATGAGAGGATTTTAGATCCACAGTTGTGAATCACCTTGTTAGAGGATTTACAAAGGCTTTTCTGGGCCTACCCGGTTAAGGGTTTTAGACTTGTCGAAGATGTGAGTAATCAACAAGTGATTGATCTAGCAAATAGCACAGTTTGCTTGGTTAGATCCATGATAGCTCATTGTTAATGCATTTCAACATTACTTCAGTCTTCAGTATATCCACACTCTATTACTTCACATAGACTTGACCTTCTCTACTAAGATCACACATACAAAGAAAACTCATCATTCACCAAAAACCCTAACAACACATAAAACCTTAGACATGATGTCCTTAAAAAGGAATCTGATTTCATGTCGGTCCAATAGGATTACATTGCAAGTTCCTAGGTTCATTGCATCTAGACACATTTGGTAACATGGCACAAAATCACCACCAAAATGTTGGTGGATGGTAACTCATCACAAAAATATCATTTGGTAACTCATCACAGAGTAATACAGGTTCATACATTTTACCGACTACCGGTTGTCAAAGATGAAGAGTGGGAAAATGATAACTTCCGCTTTAGTTCCTTTATTCCACTTGAGATCCTCGAACCGCTTGAGGTCTTCATACCACTTTGGGTATTCATACCGCTTGAGATCGGTAAACACTTTCTGCAAAACACCGATATTCTAAAGACTATAATACATAACACTGGCTGGAACAAATACCGGTTGAGCATAACTCATACATACAAAAAGTGATCTCAAAGCAAGTGTGTGTCCATCAATGACAAACACAACATCATCATCAAGAATGCTAATAGGATGTTCTGCTTTTTCTCGCATGACCTTATTTTCCCCTAGAGTTCCCATTTAATATACTCACATATTATATATTTTATTCTCTATCATCTTACCTTTTTAGTTTCTTATTCCATATATTTTTCTATTACACCTTGTACTAGTCTACATCTTTTCCCTTTTCCACATTTATCTTCTTTCTCACGTGTCCTTGCTATATCTTTTCTTGCTATCTTTCCTTTCTACCATTTCACTCTCTAGGAATCCATTCTCTCTCATGGTATTTTTATTTCTTCGTTACCTTCTACTTTTCTCTATTGTGCATACCTTTTATTGTCATTAAATTCTTTGTTTACTTCCACATATGTGTAATTTTTTTCTTTTATAATTTTTTTTATTTTTCCTTTTTGATAACTCTTTTCTCATTACAAAATATTTTGGCTTCTTTCCTTTTTGATTAGGTTCTAAGAGGATTAGGTGAGCATTAAATTCTCACATTTATGTTTCATCCTTCAATGTCATTATTGCATGATCTACCAAGAATCGTGTAGTTTTCCATACAAGATATGTGTCTAACTATAGCTAGGTCACTTCAAGGGGAGCCCATGATTCTCCTACATCATGTTGTAGAACTAATGAAAGAAATTAATTTCTTGAAAACACATAAAATAGAATTAACTATAAACTTTATACACAAGAAATATCCTCCTAAAAGTAGAAATTGCTTTAGTCTTTTGAACAAAGTTTGATACAAACCTCCTCAAGTAGTTTACTTTTCCAAAGAAGGATCGCACTCCCTTGACTTCAGTAGAACTAGAAATAAGGCTCAATTCCTCGACTCTTTCTAAATAAATCCTTACCCCATCCTTAGACACAATGTGTCTTAGTAGCTTTCCTTATTCTTTAGTAAATATATACTTTTGGGATTCTTTAAAGAAATGCCATATTCAAGACATTATTTATATATTTTCTCTTAATACTTGTAGTGATATTTCCTATCCTTGGAGTACTTTATAAGATCATCTTGATGTACCACCACAATTTAATCAACAAGGCATACAACTGCTACATCCATGGATCTCTAAAAGGTTGACCCAACATTTATTAGTCTAAATAAAATGTTAGACTTATGTGAATAATGTTGCCATTCATGTCAAACCAACCATCCAGTTTGGACCGGATAGTGTATGAGGTCTGGACATTAGTCTGGATGTTATCGATGTTATGGTTGTTGTATGAGAGGAATGTATGCAGTCAGTATGAATGTGCAGTTCAGATGTTACAGTTTTGGTCAGAAGCTATTATGCAGCATGTACAGCCCTAGATGGTGACATTAGAGGATTCATTGAGTTCTCATTGATCTCAATATCCCAGTGTTAGGAGTTCTCATCGATCCCAGTATCAGTTATGTGTCCCGATGTTAGCAAGTTTTAGTAATTATCAGAAGTATCTCTTTGATTTTCGTGTTGCATTTTTCTTGGTATGCATGAAGCCTACATTTTGGAGATATTGGGCTTGATCTTGTAATTATGGGTTGGTATTCTTGGGTTTGGATGACCCTATCCCTTTCCGGTAATCTCAGTATATGCATTGGCAATCAAAGTATGTAAAGGAAGCATGTAGAAGTCTTGTGGAGGCTGACATAAGCATATTATTAATGTGTTGGGATTGGCCGACGCACTATTTTGTATTTGTTCCCTCTGGTATATATACATATACATATATGTGGTAGCATAATGTAGAAGCGGAAGTAGTATTACAAGCAGAAATAGTAGTAGAAGCAAAAGTAGTAGTAGAAGCAGAAATAGTAATAGAAGTAGAAGTAGTAGTAGAAGCAGAAATAGTAGTAGAAGTAGAAGTAATAGTAGAAGCAGAAATAGTAGTAGAAGAAAAAGTAGTTGCAGAAGCAAAAGTAGTCGTAGAAGAAGAAGAATAAAAAAGACCAAGAGATTGAGTGAGTAAAGGTGTGTGTAAAGTGTGAGATGTGAACAGAAAAGGAAGACAATGTTGTAGTAGTGTAGTAGTCCTTTACCGAACCTGTTGTAGGTTAGTTGTACAGAGATCTCTAACTAAATCTGTTGTAGAGTTTGTGATTTGTGATTTTTTATTTGAGCTTAAACTTAGAACTAATCCCATGCATTTAGATATGCAAACATTCTCAGTTCAACTTTTTTAGTTGTAGTGAGCATTACAGCAATCAGTCATCTCTTTGTATATCTGCAGTGAGCAGTCCAGCAATGAGCCATTTTTGTAATATGGCAGTCAGCCACCTCTTTGTAAACACAATTATAACTAGTTATATTCTCCTGAGAGTTAACACTCTCCATGGTTTTTCCCATTTGGGTTTTCCATGTATAAAATATGGTGTTCATCTTGTGATTATGTTCTTCATGTTTATTCTGCATTAACTACTTTATATCAATCTAAGTTTGTTTGATATTTTTGTGGATAGTCATAATTGGTGAAAAGTTTTTTTTAATCTTTATTTTGGCGCTTTCAACCTGATCAGCATAAAATTGTCACAAATATATAAGTGTCCTAAGGAATTTTAAATAAGTCTTATGATGTTTCAACTCCTTGAACATTACTTGGTTATACCTTGGGAAGTTATCCATCATGAATAGTAGTTCAAATCTAGTGATCCTTTAAGTAGGTGATCCATACTAAGGAGAGGGTAGTTGTCCTTAGAGAATTTAACATTCAAGTTTTTGAAGTCCACTTATTACCTCCCCATTTTTCTTTCTTATAAGAACAAGACCAAAAACATATTCTAAATGTTGAATTGGTTTCATCATGTCACCCTCCAATGCAAAATTACAAATTTGTGTCACACTTGAATAAAAGGAAATAGCCAACACTTAAACAGCTTTTTCACTTGAGTCACTAAAAGGTTACATACATGTTTTAAATTTTTAGACAATTTATATTAATAAAATGTTTATGTTTTAGTATATTTTGTGTTTATTTATTTTTAAAAAATAAAAAAGTTTTTTAAATATATTTTTTTATAAAATTGAAACTAAAATTTGGTTTCTAATAAAATATTAAACAATGAAGTTACATTGTATGGTGCTCTTTATATAGAAACTTTTATTCTCTCTCCTTCAATTTTTTGCGGCTATTTATAACTTGAGACTTTAGTGCATGGACTTATTTTTTCTCAATTTTGATAAATACATTTTTTAAATAAATATTAAAATCTGTGTGTATTGAAAAATAACCATTTTCATGGAACATCACCTTTTGTCTTAAATATTTATGTAAGAAAAAATATTACCATCTTGACATAGAATTTTTTATTTAGTGCATCATATGTGTGTGTGTAATGCAAACTATAAGCGAAAAAAAGTTGCCAACATGCGAAAATTTGCAGGAATGATGCAAAGTAAAGGAAAGGACTTCCCAAGACAACAAAAACAATGTGAAGTATAGAGGAAGAAACGGGAGAGAAGCAAAGCAGAAGGAAATCGAAAAAAAATTGTCACCTATAAAGCCCTAGACAATAGATCTCATAGAAGAAGTAGTAATAGATTTAGGGTTTCTTGAGGACTTTTGCAAATGTGAAGATGTTTGATGTGTCATTATGGTTGTCATTGATGTCAATGTACCGATTCTGTGTTTCTGTGTTTGGTTTTGCTCTCCATTTTTTGATATGTTGCAGATATGTTCAAGATGTGTTGATATGTCATTGAATATTACCTTGAGATGTTATTCTTGTGTTTTGGTGGTCTGGAAGTCATGCTCTGGTAGTTTATTCAGTGATGATGGTTTTTTTGGCAAAGTTTGCAGAGCTCCGCGTTTCTCCACATTTCTAGTTATGTTGATAAGATTTCAGATTTAAGTTATTCATGTATTTATCTTTATTATTTTGATTTGGCACCTGATGGTATGCTCCAGAGTTTTGGTTGTTAAGATATGTCCATTTTGGGTTTGGTTGATCTTGAATTCTCTATGTTTTGCTCTAGTGATTGTGACATTTTGATAACATGTTGATTTGATCAATAATGTGTTGTGGTGTGATCCACTTCTCATTCCTCTCCATCGAGGAATGTTTAGTGAAAACCTATTTTGAATTATGTTTCATTATCTCTTTGGCTGACATGGAAAATTGTATTTCAGAGATCAGTTTAAATAAAGGATGCTTATAATGAATAATATATATAAGGAAGTTGGTTGGAAAAGGAAGATCTATCCTTGTTGATGAGAAGTGGTTGATCAGTATGGTTGTGAGTTGATGGTATTTGGTACCGATGGCAGTGAGCCTAAGGTTTCTTCTGACATTACAGCTATGTGGGAGTTGTGCCTCAATGGTGGATTCTTTCTTCTTCTAGGCAATGAGCCCTCCTTCTTTTCCTAGTGATTTTAGTCAAGCAGTGAGCCCACCTGCAATGAGCATTACAATAGTGAGCCACCTTTGTAAAAGTCACCTTAACCAGTGTCACCCTAACAGGTGTTTTCATATTGAGAACTACCATTCTCCATGGTTTTTCCCTTCTTGCGTTTTCCATGTCATATCTAGCATTTCATGTGTATGATCTCTCGTGTTTATATCTATTGCTTATGGTTAAGTTATCTGAGTTTAATTTTCCGAATTTGTTTATGTGGGAAAAGTGAAATATTTTTAATTAACAACTGATTCACCCCTACCCCCTCTTAGTTGTTTGGGATATTCAGCAAGGACCTAGCGGTAATTTGTAGAGTCATTGGGCCAAGAATGGAAAGATACAAAATTAAAAACTAGATTCATAAAACTTATAAAACTCAACAAATTACCAAGTTTCTACTAAAGGGTTATTTCGTTGTTGTGTTCACCATCGAAGAGGAATGGGAAAGAATATTGTGCGACGGCCTATGGCATATGAAAGATCATCCATTGTACATGCAAAATTGGCACTGTAATTTCAACCCACTAAACACGAAACCATATGAAAGGTTTGTTTGGATAAGACTTAACAATTTACCCATAGAATATTGGTTAGAGGATGCTCTCCAAAAAATAGGGTGATCTCTTAGCACCCTAATTGATATATATGTTGGTATTGTAAATGGAAACTCTTACCTATATGCGTGAAACAAACTTGTTGTTGTCAGAAAAATCCCTGACTGTATCAGATTAATGAGAGGAGGGAAAATATTAGATGCAAAGGGTAGAAATCAAAGAAGATAAATTTTATTGTTTAAGATGAAAAAAATGCAATCATATGTTGGCAGATTGTAGAATCCCACCAAAAAGGATGGTTAAATGGATCCCAAAAAAAAACCTACTTTGAACAAAGGCAATTTAGGAAATAAGAAAGACAGTGGAACGGGTGAGCATGAAATCTAAGAAGGACAACACAACAAGATAGATAAATGTGAATATAATAGAAAGCGTCCCTTCACTGAAGTAAATGACGATTATGGAAAAGTAGATCACAAGCATAGAACCCCTTGCTAGTAATAAATATGATATTGAACTCGAGAAGATAGTTGAAGATTCAAGAGGCATTGAGAATAACATGTTATCATATGAGGAACGGGCTTTTGATAAAGATCTACTAGAGGATGAACTAGAAACCTTGGATTTGAGATGCATAAGCCAATCGGTTGCAAGGCTCTTGGGAAAGACCATAAAACTAGAGGAAGGAATACAAGCAAACAAAAGAGAGAAGATGAAGCCACAAAAAATGACTACTAAGTGTGACTGGATTTCTAAAAAAAACAAGGATGAAAAGGCCTCCCTTGGGAAGAAATGAAAATCATAACATGGAATGTCAGGTGTCTATCAAACCCTGACAAGCATAGGATAGAAAAATAATATCTAGAAAAATGGATTGGAAACATAATATTATTACAAGAAACAAAATGCAATAAGGAGGAAGGATGAAAAATTTTTAAATATTGTAAAGGATGGGATGGGTTATTTCAGGAAGGGATGGACATTCTAGGGGGTTAAGCATCTTATGGAACCCAAATTTGTTTAGGATAGCTCCACTGGAATCTAAAAAATAATGGATGTTATACAAAGTAAGACACAATCTATCTAATATGGAGTTCCCTCTATTCAATGTTTATGGCCCAACTAAGATGAAAGAAAAGGTGAAACTCTGGGAAACATTAAAACACAAAATCGAAGGTCTAAATAATGGAAGATTCATCTTTGATGGAGATTTAAATATGATTTTACATCTAACAGATAAAATCGAAGGCTTGAACAAATTCAATGGGGTCATGTTAGACTTTAGGAGTTTTGTGCAACAAATTGAAGCAATATACATCATTCCAAAAAATGGATGGTTCACTTGGACAAATAGGAGGATCCCATTCACAAGTATTGTCGATCATCTTGACAGATTCTTGATCGGTCGGCAATGGATTTTAGGTGATTTTTTTCATTCTTCCACAATTATGCCTTACTCTAGATCAGACCATTTTCATGTCCAATTAGATTTAGGCTCTTGTCAAAAATGGGGCAATGGGTACTTCAAGTTTGAAAGTGTGTGGTGGAGAGAGAAAAATTTGCTTACTTCTCTTGAAGAATGGTAGAAAGAAAGAAACACAGTCAAAGGCACACCCAATTTATGCTTTGTCAAGAGATTAAAACTCATTAAAAACAAACTTTGAATCTAGAATGAGGTATTCAAAAATATTTTTGTAGAAAAGGAAGAGATTGAATTGGAACTTGAGGCACTTAATGAGAAAATTATTAAGGATGGCATGTATAGAGATGAATATAAAAAAGAAAAGAAACTAAAAGAAAAACTTGATGAATTACTACATAGCGAAGAAATATTTTGGAGAGGTAAAGAAAGAAACTAGATAGGGATACAAACATGAAATTATTTCACGCCTCAATCAAGACAAGAAGAGAAATCAACTACATTGAAGAAATCACTAAGGAGGATGGAACAATATGTAAAGATAGATATGACATCAGGGAGGTTGCAATTTCCCATTTCATATCAATCCTTGGTAAAGGGAGTACCTCAAATAGTGGGAACTGGAATGAAGTTTTAGACACTATTCCCCAACTTATCGATGAAAAATATAGTGAATGGTTGAATGAAGCATTCATGAAAGAAGAGGCTCAATCTGCTACTTTCCAGCTTCACCTAGACAAGACGCCTGGTCTGGATAGTTTCCCTACCAACTTTTACCAAAAATGTTGGAGTTTTATGGGGAAGGATATCTTTAGGCTAGTGGAAGATGTTAGAAGAAGAGAAAGATTTGTCAAAGAACTAAATAAAAATGTGTTAGTTAACATCCCAAAAATGAAGAATTGCAAGACTGTGGACGATTACCATCTAATAGTATTATGTAACACTATTTATAAGATTCTTACCAAAGGACTAGCAAACATACTAATGAAGGTCATGACAAAGTTGATATCATATGATTAGAATGTCTTCACTCCTAGATAGGATATTGCTGACAATATCATTCTTACATTCAAAACCCTATACTCAATAGTTACAGAAAAAATCAAAGGTATAATCATTAAACTCGAAATTAGTATTGGAATTTATGATAAATTTTGTTGGAATTTCATATTCAGGGTATTGGAAAGATTCATTTTATATCAAAATTGGCTTCAAATAATAAAAATTTGCATTGAAACTCCTCACTACTTCATTTCAATTAATAGATCTATATTCAAATTCTTTGAAGGAAAAAATGGGCTACGACAAGGCAATCCAATATCTCCATTCATGTTTGTAATTATTGCAAAAATGTTGAGCAGCCATATCAAAAGGTTAAGAACACAAAAATTTTGCAAAGGACTCACCATTGACAAAGGTTTAGAACCAATGACACTCTCTTAATTCATGGATGATAACACCTTATTTGGAGAGGCAATTGTAAGAGAATTAGAAACCATCAAAAATGTGTTGGACACATACATAAATGCTTCAAGACAATGAATTAACAAAGATAAATCAGAAATAATATTCTTCTCTACAAAGAAATCATTACAACGGCATATCCCAAGTATCATTGGCTGCCAGATTGCCTCCCTTCCCTCAAAGTATTTGGGGGTTCCACTTTATATCAAAGCATCAAGAACTTCAATATGGAAAAGTTTCATTACAAAATGTAGACACAAGGTTGATGTATGAAAACACAAGTGGCTTTCCCTGGCAGGTAGATTATGTTGGGAAAATTCAAGCATCCCTAAAGAGCCATCTGAGATTAGTATGCACATCCAGCATCCAACACAAACGCACACTACTATGCCATAAAGTGGAATCAGACACAATTTATTTCCCACATTAACCCTTAAAGGAAAGTGATTGCAATTTAAGATCTTTTGATATTGAAACACAATATCAGAAATATACATACATTTAGATTTAGCAACATAAATAATAAAACAGAAGAATAGAACATAGATTTGCCATGGGGAAAACCCTTTTAGGTAAAAAACCCCACACGCCAAAACTAGAGAGTCATTATATTATTCAGCAACAAAAATAGTTACAATACAATCTCAAAACCGTTATGACCCCACTTTCCAAAGGAGAAAGAGCTACTCTATATATATACAAAAATGAGAAACTTAATGCTATAATTAAGTTCTTAAAATTTGCCACCTCTAACCCTTTCAATGCCACCACTATAGTTATATCATTAACTAAGCTTATATGTGCCACTCAATCATCTACAAGGTTGACAAATATAGAGTCCAACATAACTCTACTATGAATCACTTAATAATTTACTAAGTCAACACAACCAAGTTGCAGAGTCCTAGTTGGAGACAACTTACTAAATATAGTAAGTATTGTTATGCCTTCCATATCCACCCCATCATTTTCTTGAATTTCCAAATGTTGGTCCCCCTCGTTGTTTCTTGTTTGTCTTTCTTTTTTTGTTTTGTTTTTTTTTCTTTTGATCATTTCAGAAGCCCGAAGTCCCAAGATAATCTTCCTCTTGTTTTGTACCAGCCCCGGAGTTTCGGGTTGGTTTCCTTGTTTTGTTCTGTTCAGGACCCCAAAACTTTGGAACCTTGAAGTACCGAGGTCCTCATTTTTTTCATGTTCACTTCAAGACCTCGAAACCCCGAAACCCTAGAGTTTCAAAGCCTTGAGGCTCTGTCTTGTTGAATCCTTGAGATTTCAGAACCACGGAACCCCGAGTTCTTCATGTTTTGTTGTGATCAATTTTGGAATTTCAGTCCCAAAATCCAAAGCTTGTTTTATGTTCCACCTCAGAACTTTGGATTCTCGGAGTCCTGAGGTGCGTTTGTGTCCTACCTTGCAACTCCGGAACCCCAGAGTCCCGAGGCATGTTTTTGTGTTATGTTTAGAGCCTCAGAACCCCAAAACTCTGAAGTCTCGAGCTTCTCTATGTTTTATATCAAAACTTTGGAACCCTGGTGTCCCGAAGTGTATTTTGTGAAGTTGTACAGTCACGAAACGGGGAGTATAAATATGTCGAAATGGCTGATTTTCATTCATTTGTACAAATTGCTTTCGTGAAATCTGAGCTCTCTCTCCTATGCTCCTGCCTCCTCGCACGTCTGAGTCTTCTATTGCGCCAACCTTCCAGGTTAGTTTTCTCACTTTTTTTTTGTTTTTCTTCTCATTTTTTGTGTTTCCTATCTAGGGTTAAGTAAGATCTATGTGTTTTTAATAAATTTTGGACTTCTCATTTCGCGGATCCCTAACTTCAACACCTCGGAATCCCAGAACCTTAGAATTTTGAAGTAATTGAATAGAAAGTTTTTACCCACTTCAAGATTTTAGAACTCGGATTCCCAAACCCTCATGCTTGATTTGAAAAAATTTGGTGTTACCCACCTCGGAACCCTGAAACTTCAGAGTTCCGAAACTATCTTTTCAAGAAGTTTACCCTATTTTGGGATTTCAGAACCCTCAAACTTCAGAGTTCTGAAACAATGTTTTGAATAAGTTTACCCTGTTTCAAGATTCTGGAACCCCGGAATCCCGGAGTTGGCATTTTGGAAGTCACACCTATCATGGAACCCTGGAACCCCAAAGTTTTGAAGTTGATCCTTTGAAATGTTTTACCCATCTCGAAACTCTGGAACCTCAATGTTTTGAAATTGGCTTAGTGAGCTCTTTTGCAAAACTTGGAACCCCGAAGTTCCGAAGTTAGTTGTTCTTTTGGATTTTCTTAACTCAGAAACCCAGAACCCCAGAGTCCCGAAATTAGCTGTTTTTAAGGTTATATATGTCTCGGAACCCTAGACCCCCAAAGTTCCAGAGTATATGTTGATTTTATAAGATTGTATAATGGCTATGTAGCGTCCTAAAATTGCGACACTTGCAATTTCGACTGCATTTGGGTCTTCACGATGGTGACGCAACACTGAACCTGAATGGAGACCCCGAAACCTATTTACGACATCAAAAACTGCATATTTCTGCACCATGGCCTAATCCTTCCTTGCACCCTGCTGTCCCGAGAGGTGGGACCATGGCACCCAGCGCTTTGGTCCCTGGCCCTATTTTGGGCCCGATCTCTTATGGGGCATCGGGTCTTCAAGTTTGCAATTCGGAAAACAATGTTTCTAGGTCGGCCTAAGGTCGGAAAAATCAGTCTTCTAACCCTAATTAACAAGTATATAAACTACATTTCCCCTCTCAAAAAGGGTAGAGGTTAAGTAGATGGAAAAAAAAAGGCAGAAGCGACATTCAAACATTCAAACATTCAAGCATTCAAGCATTCCTTCAAGCAATTGAGCATTCTAAGTCTCCATTCAAGGCTAAGTGTTGCATTCAAAACAAGGATTCAACCATTGAAGAGGAGATCACATACAGCATACAACATCATTACACCTTCGCATGTAAGAATACAAACATTCTTACAACAAGGTATCAGTACTTTATTACATTACAAACATTTACATTTACAGCATTCTCATTTCTTGGTTAATTCCAAAACCAGGGTTTGACCTAAAGGAAAACCCCTAATCCCTAACCCCCCAATCGTCCTCTCTTTTCTATGTGTAGGTTGCAAGTACGCGACTGTAATTGAAGATCTGGAATCCTTGTGCAGAGACGAACAGATCCCCCTTCGTTTCGCAGATTTTTCAGAGGACCGTGTGCACTCCGAGCGCCATCGTCCCATCAACTTTCGCTCAAATTTGTAGGACAGCATCGTCTCGACATTTTATTGCTAATTCCAAGTCCGCAACTTCATCCCATATTCCTATCTCTGTTTATAAGTGAATCTTTCTTACTTTACATGCACTCCTAGTTCAATCCTTCTATCTACATTCTTTACAAAAGAGGGTAGCCTTGTTGTCTTAACCCTTGAAACTCATTCAGCATTCAATCTTGCATTGTGTGGGATTGGATCTTGTGGGTTTCAACCCCTCTTTTGAATGTAAAGTCTCTCCTAAGTGAAAACCGTCAATCCTAGTGACCTCCTTTCTCCTTGGAGTGGGGGGAACACCTAGGGTTCGATTTTTCGCTTTACATTTTGGTGAACCTGACGTGAACATCCTAATTCTAATTATTCATGGTTAGATCTGAAAAATTTGCTTCCTTAATTACATTTCCATGTTTGATCTTTTGCAAATTTTAGAGGTTAATTGCATAAAAACCCTAAATTTTCTTTTTAGTAATTGAGCTTGTGAAATGTTTAATTGTTAATGCTTGTTTCAGATCTACCCTTCTATTGCAAATTGTAAATTCATATTTGTGCTTTAATTCTAAAAATTAAGTGGTTAAGTGTCAAAACCCTAATTTTTAAAACCCTCTTGATTCAACCTTTGACTGATAATTTCACTGATCAAAACACCTCCAAATCGGCTGTAACTTTGGATTCCGCAACAAAATCATAATATCTTTCATCCCTGAAAATTTTGAAAAAAGTTGCGAGGACCGTGTGCATCCCGAGCGCCATCGTCCCCGACATTTTTTCTGAAATTTCGGGAGCTAGATCTTACTGTATTTTTCTGCTAAAATCCAGAATCTTGGCTGATTTCATCAATTCTAACACTTTCAAAATTAAAGTCAAAGTTGGTCTAGTGATTGCTTGGATTAAGGCTTCTAATCATTCAAAAATTGTTGAAATTGGAATTTTGTGTCAAAATTGTGTTCTTATTGTCCTAAATCTGAAAAGTGTGTTGGCATTCATTCAAAGTTTCAGTGCTTTATTCAAATTTTTGCAATTTGTGACTTTTGAAATTAAATGTTTAATTGCAACAACTTTGATTTCTGCTTTCAAAATTGAATTTTGCATGAAATTGAGTCAACTTTTAAATTTCAAAGCTTGCATTGCTTTTAGTATTCCCTCTAAAATCATAAAATTCAAAATTTCAGTTTCCCTCTCTTTTTCAAAATTCAAATTTTGCATTTTTCAACAATCTTGGTAGGGTTCAAATTTGAGATTGCAACTTTAATTTGGCCTATCTACAAATCGTAAAATCACTCAATTTTTTCAGATTAGCTTTAAAATCATCATAACTTTCGTCCCTGAAAATTTTGAAAAAATTTGCGAGGACCATGTGCACTTCGTTCGCCACGGTCCCTGACATTCTTTTCGAAATTTCGGGAGATTGTCGTGATTGCATTTAACAGCCTAAATCTAGGAGATTGGCTGATTTTATTGAAATTTGCTACCTCTAAATTCAAAATCTTCTCTCCCTCTCTAGTGCATGAGTTTTACAACAATAAGCCCTACTTACACTATTCCCGTTAGACGAAGCCTTAGAATTAAGTCTTTCCAAGGTTTAATTACCGAGGAGATGGAACCTAATTTGAATGGCCTCTTTAACGAAGACACGGGTAATTCCTCTAATCCTCTTAATGATGAAGAAGCTCTCCATGAGGTTTCTATAGAACAACTTTCAAAATTGGATAACCAATTTGATGATTTTCAGCAATGGATGTCTCATGAATACCCCGATAGTCAAGCTCTTTCATTAATCGAAGGTCTAAAATGCATGGTTCAAAGTGATAAGAATGGAATTGATATTTTGCGTGGTATTGCACACATTATGGATTCGAATGTGATGCCTATGAAGAGTTGTGCCGAAACTTTAGGTTATACACAACCTCCTACTCAAGTCAATCATTCTATTCCTTTAACAACTTCTATTGCTAGTATACCTACTATTACATCAAACATAATGACTACTTCAATACAAAACATTCCACCTATGATCACCAGTCATGGGGGCAATCCTTCCTCTTCAATCAACCCTCTTCCTTCATTCAATCCGACTTCTTCATTCATTCCTTCAATGAGTGTCCCTATGACATCTCCACAAATGAACATGACGCAAGGGGGCAATTCATTCAACCATTCCATTCCTCCTTGTAGTGTTCCTTGTTTCCAATCATCTCCTATGACTAACCATCATAGTGTCCCGCCACCTTACTCTCAATCAATACCTTCTTTCAATAACATAATACCTCCATCACAATCTAACATGTCTAATATGAACTCTTCGACTGAAGCGACCATTAACAATCTTGTGCAAACTGTCTCTTCTTTACAGCAACAAATTGCCTCTATGAATCAATCTAAGTTTAGTGTGCCCACATTTGATGTTGCGAGCCCACTTTCTCTTGACATTGTTCGAGCTATCCCACCTAAGCATGTTGAAATCCCACAGTTGGAGCTTTATAATGGTAAAGGTGATCCTCTAACACATGTTAAGACCTTTCAAACAGTATGTACTGATTTTGCTCATGACAAAAGGTTGCTTGCAAAACTGTTTACTAGAACATTAAGAGATAAAGCCCTACAATGGTATTGCTCGTTGCCTTCCTATTCTATTACTTCTTTCCAACAACTTGCAAATGCTTTTATTCAACAATTTCAAAATAATATAAGTCCTAAAGTTACTTTGATTGATTTAATGCATTGTAAACAAGGTGTTAAAGAAAAAGTGACTGATTTCATTGGTAGATATAAGCATTTGTGTGCTCAAATTTCTTTTCGAGTACCTGACAATGATATTCAAAGAATCTTTATTTCTAATTTACAAAAAGATATTAGAGAAAAACTTCTATTTTCTGAGTTTACTTCTTTCCAACAGTTGTGTGCAACTCTTCACAATTATCAACTGACTGTGAGTCAAATGGAACAAGCAAATCCTATGGCTCCGAGAGATAAGGGTGATAGTAGTCAACAACCATTTGGGAAGTTTAAACCAAACAGAGGGTTCGTTAATGAAAACATCATCAACAACAATGTGAATGCAGCATTAGGTGTGCCTCCTATTTCTAAGTTTTTCAAGAAAGAAAGAGAGTTTACTCCTTTGAATGAATCGTTGCATAGTATTATGAATAAGTTATTGGAACAAAAGGTGCTTACTCTCCCTCCTATAAAGCAAATAGATCCTGCAAAGATTAATTCACCCTATTTTGATAACAAATCTTTTTGTCAATTTCATCATCAACCTGGGCATGATACTGAAAAATGTTTTGCGTTAAAGGGTAAAATTCAAGATTTGATTGATAATAATACTATCTCTGTTTTAGGTGTGAATGATAAAGGCAACACATCTATAGCTCTTCCTAACCAAAATCTTAAGATTTTTACTGATCCATTACCTTCTCATACCTCTAATGTGATTGAGACTAATGATTCCTCTTTCTCACCTGATGGTCTTGTGTCTATGACTTTTAATGTGATTAACTTTGTAGAGCAGCAGAAAATCCCTAAAGAACCTTCCATCACATTTGATTCCAGTGAAACTATCAGGGCACCTGATGGTCCTTTATATATAGTTGCAAAAGTCAAGAATACACCTTGTCGTGGAGTGCTTATTGATCCTTCTTGTATGGTTAATGTTATTACTAAAGAATTTCTTTTTACTTTGCAATTGAATCAAGTGATCTATGACAAAACAGATGTGATTGTGAAATTATTTGATGCATTTTCTTCTCCTGCAATTGGTTCTATTACATTACCTATTGAGGTCCATAACAAATTCCATGATGTGAGCTTCGCTATTATTCCATCATCCGAACAATTTCGTGTGAAGCTAGGCTATCCTTGGCTATCTTTCATGAAAGCTATTGCTTCTCCTATTCACAAGTGTTTGAAATTTCCCCATAATGGTGAAGTTGTTACTGTCAATCATAGTCTCTTTAAACCAGCTGAAAGAACTTCTAGTGTTCCTATTAATTATTTTTGGCCTAAACAATTACAATCTCTTCCACCGCGAAGTGATCATCTTTTCAAATCTTATCAAAAGTGGAAAAAAGATATGATCCTATCTCTAAGTGAACCTCGAACACCCAAACTTGATATTCCTAACGTTCTTGAGAAGGAAGTTCTTCCTTTGAAAGATAAAACTAATGTCTTTCCTCAAGAAGATTCCCAATCCATTCCTATGGATGTGACTATGTCTATGTCTAATAAACTTTCTAAAAGTAGACCTATACCTCCTCGTCATGATGGACTTGGTCTCCTTCCTAAACCAAATATTCCTCCTTTATATGGAGTAGTTCCTCCTCCTTCCTTTTATAGAGAGAAGAGACCTTCCTCTTCTCCTATTACCCAACCTAAGAGACCACAACCTAAACACCCAAGTGATAAGGATGAGAACATTCCTCCTCCTCAATCTCCTCAACTTCCTACTAAGACTAGACGAAATCGTTCTGCGAGTGAACGTCGATGAAAGCGTCGTCTTAGAGCTCAGGCAGCTAATTCTAAAACTCTGCAATCCCCAAAAACACCTTCAGCTAGTATTATTCCATTTTCTCCTCAGCCAAAAATTGAGCCAAAATCTCCTAAACATAAGATGCATGATGGTTTTGATCCTGTGTGAGTTAAAGATCCTATTTTTATAAATCTTGATGATGATATAGATGAAAATGTTATTCATGATGAAAATGTTACTTCTCTTGCTTCTGATAGTGAATATGAATTTGTTGATATTGATAACCATTTATCTAACGAACTTATCCTAGCTCCTAGACAAGAACAACGTGGCTTGGAACATGAACATAGCCCTTGTTTGGATCTTGTGATAGCTCCATCTGCTGTGTTGGATGTTCCTCCTCTAGCATGTTTCTTGCCTTCCCGAAATATTGATCAGCAAGATCGGGGGGTGGATGACGTGCTAGACTAGTTCATTAGCATAGCAGACTCTCTCCTCCTCTCTTTTGTTACTTCTTCTATGTGTTATTCTCATTCTTCTATTTGTTGTCCTTAGTGTTGTCTACTTGAGGACGATGCAAAGCATTGAGATCTCTTTTGGTCTCTCTCATGTTGACTCAAAAGACACATGTGTTCCCTTCTTCTAGGTGACCTTCCTTGATTGGGGAATGAAGAACAATTATGCATACATACATATGATATACATGAATTATCATACAGCATACTGACCCCAAGGAAAGTGAAGTCACCTCGTGATTTGTGTTTTGTGTCTATTATCCTTGGGTTTATCTCACACTTGGGGGCTAAATCTTTGTGATAACGTGCTCCTTTCCTTTCTCATTTCTTATGTGTATCACTAGCTTAAAGCAATCACCCCCGATGAGGCGTGTGCGATCGCTTTAATGTAAGGGGGCATACACCCTGTTCATATCTCTTCAAGATACTTGAGAATTTTTTTTGACAAATTTAGCTTTGCCTTGAAAATTTTTGATATCTTTCTTACATGACTCATAGTGAGGGAACCTTACTATGGACAGTCATGGTTCTCCCTCGTGATCTTCCCTTTTACTTTGTCAATCGAAGTTGTAAGATCCTTAGTCCACTGGGGGCTTGGTGTATCTTGCCTCCTTGACGTGGTGAAAGTCCTTCAATGTTGTTTCCTTGTACTTTACCGGAAGTATGGGCTTATACTCCCGCTAAAGTGGGGGCTAAATGTAGCGTCCTAAAATTACAACACTTGCAATTTCAACTACATTTGGGTCTTCATGATGGCGACGCAACACTGAACCTGAATGGAGACCCCGAAACCTATTTACGACATCAAAAACTGCATATTTCTGCACCATGGCCTGATCCTTCCTTGCACCCTGCTGTCCCGGGAGGTGGGACCATGGCACCCAGCGCCCTAGTCCCTGGCCCTATTTTGGGCCCGGTCTCTTATGGGGCATCGGGTCTTCAAGTTTGCAATTCGGAAAACAATGTTTCTAGGTCGGCCTAAGGTCAGAAAAATTAGTCTTCTAACCCTAATTGACAAGTATATAAACTACATTTCCCCTCTCAGAAAGGGTAGAGGTTAAGTGGATGGAAAAAAAAAGGTGGAAGTGACATTCAAACATTCAAACATTCAAGCATTCAAGCATTCCTTCAAGCAATTGAGCATTCTAAGTCTCCATTCAAGGCTAAGTGTTGCATTCAAAACAAGGATTCAACCATTGAAGAGGAGATCACATACAACATACAACATCATTACACCTTTGCATGTAAGAATACAAACATTCTTACAACAAGGTATCAGTACTTTATTACATTACAAACATTTACATTTACAGCATTCTCATTTCTTGGTTAATTCCAAAACTGAGGTTTGACCTAAAGGCAAAGCCCTAATCCCTAACCCCCCAATCGTCCTCTCTTTTCTGTGTGTAGGTTGCAGGTACGCGGTTGTAATTGAAGATCTGGAATCCTTGTGCAGAGACGAACAGATCCCCCTTCGTTTCGCGGATTTTTTGGAGGACCGTGTGCACTCCGGGCGCCATCGTCCCGTCAACTTTCGCTCAAATTTGCAGGACAACGTCGTCTCGACATTTTACTGCTAATTCCAAGTCCGCAGCTTCATCCCGTATTCCTATCTCTGTTTATAAGCGAATCTTTCTTACTTTACATGCACTCCTAGTTCAATCCTTCTATCTACATTCTTTACAAAAGAGGGTAGCCTTGCTGTCTTAACCCTTGAAACTCATTCAGCATTCAATCTTGCATTGTGTGGGATTGGATCTTGTGGGTTTCAACCCCTCTTTTGAATGTAAAGTCTCTCCTAAGTGAAAACCGTCAATCCTAGTGACCTCCTTTCTCCTTGGAGTGGGGGGACACCTAGGGTTCGATTTTCCACTTTACAGGCTGATTGTGGATTTCTTCTTCCAGGATAACAGAGATTTCTGGACCCTTCCCCAAGCAAGAAGAAGACCAAAGAAGGGGTGAAATTGGATAAGAAACCTATAACAATGAAATACCAATACCAAGGACAGATTCTGGTATCCAAGTTAGAAGACGAAGTGCAATGGGTCACAGACATAGAGATTGGCCATATAGAGTTACAATACATTGAAACCTAGTTGTAAGTTGAAACATAAGGGGCACCATATAGAACAATTAAAAGATCAGGTTTGGTGGAATCAACCATTTTTCCTCAAGCGATATAATCACCTGAACTTGTTTTAACCATTACAAAATACTATCAGCCAAAGATAAGACAATGTATAGATGCAGATGGCAATATTATTATAGATCTCTTCCTAGATATGATAGCGATGACCTTTGGGATACCGGTGCCTAAAAAAAATGTAATAACCATAGAAGAACAGGTTGTTTCTTTATTTTTGAAGAATACTTCTAGCTACAATAGGCATATTAATGAGGCATAGCTCTCAGAGGCAAGGAAAACAGACCTCAAGGTGACAGATATTCTGAGGGAAGATTTTCAAGAGCCCCAAAGAGACCTGATTATCATGCTAAGTAGGGACTTTGGGAAACCAAATTGTAAAAACTTCCACACATGGATGTTTCACTATATCACCACAATTTTCATCTGAAAGGACTATTTTGACTGGCCTCAAATCATTTCTAACAATATTCACAATCAAATGATTGCAGTCCAACGGACAAAGAAGTTCTTCATTACTTCTTATGAGATACGGGTGGTCGCTTGAGCCCGTAAATTTCCAGGGCTTAGGACTGAAGGAAAGTTGGGAGAAGAACCAAGACAAAAAAGGGTATGGGAGTATTATACTCAGCTACCTCTCTCCCAAGAAAAATTACACTTCAAAAGGATAAATGATGCATTTATTTTTGTTGTAGTAATAAAATTAACAAGAGATGTAGGATACAAGCTAGTTGTTGAAGCCATGCAATTGATTAAAATGTGGGGGTGTTGGTTCTTGCAAAACCAATGATCTACTTACATCAGGGTCAGTGTGTTCACAGGTAACCCATTCCTCTTACCTAGATATTGCAGCAATAGGATAATTATTTTAGAATATGCTAGGCAATTGGCGGGTTTGCAAGCACTACTGAGGAAACTAAAGCAAATGATGCCAAAAGGAGTTTGGTTATGCTTGTGAGTGGTATGATCCATATGGGAAGCTAAATTAAATGGTTCCAAAATCTTATGAAGGACACAAGCCCACATTGGAGGATTTTTGGGCCAACCTCCAAGATAGTTTTGAAGTCAGAGAAAAGGGGTGTTATAGGTTGTCAGTGCCTCAGATCAAAAATTTTGAGATCAAAACAAATATTCTGAAGGAGCTGAGAGACGACAGTGAATTATTTGATCCTGAATTCAAAGAAAATGGAATTGATCAAAAACCACTTACTCCAGTCAAATGGTCTAACCAAGAAGAATTGGATATTGAAATTGTTACTGCAAAAGTTTTGGAAAGAACAAGGCAATGGTTAAGTTTAAGGATCCGTCCTAGTGTTGCAAAGGGAAGTAAGAAAGGGAAAGCAACTGAAAACGCTCAGGCCAAGGTACATAAAGAGTATGTAAGGAGAACGAGGTCGAATTCAAGGAAAAAAACCTCTAAAGATCTTGAAGAAGTAGCAACACCAATTGACACCTGGGAACTCAAAAGACAATTGGATGCTAAGATGAAAGAGTCCCAATTTTTGAAAATTGTTGCTGAACATGGGATTACTACAAGTTTGCAGGCTTTCTGATAGGCTTCTGTAAATCCCATTCTTCTTACAATTGGTTTAGCTCCAGGTGAAGGTACTTCTCAATAAGAGACAGCTCAAGCACTGCAACCTCCTACCACTCAAACGAAGGGAGTTGACATGCAGCCTCTTCCTGTTCCCTCTACCCAACAAGAAACACCCATTGATGTACCAACAAAAGAAACAAACATCATTCACAATATTGAAACAGATTCATATGAAGATGATAAGCCTATCGTGATTATAGCTAAAATAAGGAAATTGGAGAGGGTACAAAAGGAACTATAGGGGGAACCCACTAGAGTTGTTGAAGAACCAATAGTACAAGTGAAACCCATGGAGATTCATGTGTAGATTACAGGAGAAGAGGCACTTGATGACAAAGGAGATGAACAAGATGAAAGGATGGTTCTCACTCCTAAAGATTAGGATATTTTGTTGCAACAATTGGGAGGAGATGATCAAGGAAATGAGGAGGAAGCACAAAGGCAATTTGAAGAAGACGTCTCTAAAAGGTTAGAAGGAATATAGCAACAACTTGACCAATCTCTTCAAAGTAGTCTCGTCCAATAGGTTGCTCAGTTTCATCATAAGCCCCCAACTCCTCCAGATCAACAGGATCAGTAAGAACATCGGCAAGACGAGCAACAAGATGAAACCCAACAGCAAGAAGAGGGGGAACAGAATTTGGAGGCTCATAAGGTCACTGCAGAAGTAGCGGTATAAGGAGAGAAACATGACGACACTATCCCACAATGGCTAAGTTTTACTTTGAAGATGAAAGAGAAGGTCATCCTCCCTACCTTAGTATTACAAGATGTGATTACAAAGTCTCCAAGGAGAATGAAAAAATCCAAAATTGTTCATCATTTTTCAAGAATAGACTCTGGAGAAGTCATCGCAGATATTGCTTCACCAGTACAAGGTGTCGAAGGATCTTCTCAAGTGACTCCCCAATATCAAGTATCTACGATGAACTTGGGTAAATAGATGAAGTGGGGAGAGATGGCTACCTTCATTGCTGCAACATCTACCATCCAATCAAGGATAGAAAAGGAACATAAGACTAAATCAAAGATTAAGGCACAATCGAGGAAATACAAGCAATTGATTATGGAGATCACCAAGCCTCTAGATTCTCGAACAGATGATGCTTTGCCATCCACTTCATCACTCTCTCTCGATGATATTAAGGCTATATATGAAATGAAAAAGGAAGCTACATTAGTCAAAGCCTGGACAGAGGACAAGTTGGGTAAAGGAAAATCATTTTTGCAAAACACAATGGAGATACTAGAAGAAGCTTATTCTAATGAAAATGCTCTTATATATTTTGCTACACAATGGGAGAAGTAGCTGCATCATATTTTTAAGAAGTGTAAAATTTTGAAGAAGATTAGGGAGTTGGAGGAGGATGTGATTACTAGAGAAGATCTGTTAGGGGGTGACAAAGTCGCCAATTTGCAATTATTCATTGATATTTTGGATTTCAAAATGGAGGTAATGGAGCAAGGTCGTATCAAGGTCATCAAGGAACATCCTTTGTTCCTGGACACACTTGATAAATATGAATGGCTTTTGACTAAATTTTTGGGCGATCATGATCATAGTCTCAAGCAAGATGGAGTATTACACTGGCAGAGTGTACTCAGTCAATGGGATTTGTATCTTGCGGCTCACTTTTCAGAGACAACTGACTTCATTGTAGATACAATGAATAGATATATTACGTAATATTCCAATGTTAGGAAGCTGAGACTTTGATGGATATGATGGTTGGTAAAGTAGAAAGTGTAAAAGAGATACTTAGAGTATCTAAGTTTTAGATAAGCCATATTGTTGATCCACCTTCTACTTCTTTGGAATGCTTTATTAACAACTATTGAAACTGCAGGAAGAAGTGAAGAATGAACGGGTAGTTTTGGAGGATGAATGCATGTTGGATTACTGCCACTGCCATCTCAACTTAGTTGTCAATTGGAGTTGTACCTCAAACTTGATTTTTGAGACATTATCTCTGTATGTTTCAAAATACCTGCTATTGGAGCATCGTTTTACGAGTGGACCCAGTTTAGTAACACTTAACTAGAGTTTTCAAGCAGCGACTTGCATGTCAACTGTAACTCCTTCCTTTTTGTAACCCTAGTATGTAGGCATGATTCTTTCCTAGGATGTAGGTCAAGACTCTATAAATTGTGGAATCTGGGCCATTTTGAGGGTCCGCAAACTAATGATTTGAGGTCTATTTTAGAGATTCTATTAGAGATTTTATGCAGATTTTCATAAGTTTAAAATATTTTGTGATACTCTTTGAAGTTCAATACAAAAATAATCATGTGGATTTCCTAACCTGCTTGTGTGTTCTATATGGTTGTGTTCTTCATGATCTAGTAACTTCTATCATTTGAATCAACAACTAGTTCTTTTGGATGCTTTTTTTAATGAATCATATTGCGCATATAAATGGTATATGAGGATTAAATTGATAGGGCAATTATTGGTTGGGTGATATTCATTTCCATTGGTGTGTAAAGTTGTATGACTTTATATACTTTCTGGAGCTCGTTATTTGAATGTTGATTTAGTGATATAGATAATATTTGGATTACGAAATTCTAACCGTGTGGTTCATTCAGTCGTTATTGTATTGATTTCATTGTTATTTCCTTGTTCCTGTGATCTATCTTTTGTTGTTTATTTTTTAGAGAATCCAAATCAAAAAATACAAAAAAAAAAGTAGATAATTTGAAATTGTTTCAACCAGTAGGCCCCTTGATAGGTACAATCACATCAACCATTGAGTTGCCCATCACCATCGAGACCCAACTATAGAGACCTTGGAGTAGTTAGTTTCCCAAAACTTACTGCTTTTTAGGAGAGGTGGTGAATGTTCACATAAACTATCTGACTATTAGTGAGCGTGTCAAAATACCCATCAATAGAAACTGGCGCTAGAAGGAGGGCCAGGAATAATTTCTCCTAACTTCCAATTTCACGGTCAGAGTATGACTTAACATGGTGCTCTCGGGAGACAGACTTTTACCTTTCACACAACCTAACCTCAATTATGAGAAAGACGAAATCATTTCCCATCTATACTCTCTTGCTTGGGATAGTAGAAGGAATCATAGTGATTGGTTGTGAGCACAACAAGTCCTTGACAACAAAAGGCAAAAGTGTATACGCATAGAAGTAGAGGCACAAAAGAAACTCCTTGCACAAAGAAACCCTCAACCACATCCTCCACAGCCAATAAATTGAGATACTAAGTTAGAGCGTATATAATCTTTTTCTCCAGAAAATTTTCATAAAGTTCTTAGGAGTAACTCCTCTCCATCAGACTTAGTAGAGTTAGGACCTGCAACTAGGAAGAAGAGAAATAAACCTCAAGGATAGCCTTCAACAGACTCACCTGTACAATCATCCAAACCCAACATAGGAGATTAGCTAATCCCTAGTCCTCAACCCGTTTCTACACCTTTCGTGACTCAGCATCCACCATCACCACCTGCAATGGCCTACTTCAACCAAGATCATACACCATTGGGAAATATACCTAGAGGGATACATGACCTACCTAGGAATACAGAAAAATTTTGTAGTAAGTTCTACTTCGGGGTACCTAGGACCGCAAATGAGCATATTGAAGCATTCAAGGATGCAATGGTTCATAACAATATTTAACATCAAGACGTGGTATGTAGATTTTTCCCATATTCACTTGGGGAAAACAAGTATAATTGGTATCTGACTCTACTAGCAAATTCCATTAATGGTTGGGATGTTTTAGAGATCTTTTATCAATCAATTTTGAGTGTATGTTGATTCTGGAATGTTGTAGCATCAGTTTGCCTCCCTTAAGAAGTTACCTAACGAACCTTTGACAACTTTCAATACCAACTTCCAAAGGGCATACAAGAGGTTACAGGCTCCTTATCAAGTAGCATCGAATGTAGCAATTGATTTGTATTTGAGATCCATTGACCCATAGATTGTGATGTTTATCAAGAAGAGCATACCTGAAGATCAAAGGGATACCTTGGCAAAAATTTATGTGTTGGCAATCAACATGAATCAAGAATTGAATCATACACCTTGGTGGATTGGATACAACTTGCCCATAGGAATGAACCAAGGAAACTACAACCAACTCCCTGGAGTACCATCACCCTTGCCAATAGGAGCTGCAACAATGAGAAGAGTACCACTTTATGCACCTCAACCTCAAGCTAGTCAAGAATTTGCTACACAAGCTTTACAATGGGAAAACAATGCCAATGTTAATCATGTCCAAACATAGTACAGTGATCAAATACATGGGACAAGGCAATAGTATGGAAACTTACACACAGCAAACCAAGCCCCAACTTCGATGCTTGAGAGTCAAGGGTCACATATATCCACTATAGTAGAAGCTTTAAAGAAGATGATTTTGCAAGTTACTTCAAATCTTAGCCAACTAAAGATGAATCCTCCAGGAGGGTACAACCAATCCCAATCGTATAATAATCAGCAAGGCTATAATAATCAAAAATATAACTCTAAGCCATACAATAGACAATGGAACACGGGTCCAAACAACGGTAGGGTAAACCATGACCATTCTGACGCAAGAGACAACCATAACAACACGTAGAGTGTTAACCTAGCGGATATGAATTTGCTAACTAATTGGTGTAGGTTACAAGATACAGCATCACATTCGGAAGTCAATTGCGTTCAGTTTGAGAAAATGATTAGGATTGCTCAAGATGATTCTCAACTGAAAGGGTTCTCTAATGAGGAACCCGAAAAGATTAATACAGTAATGTTGGTTGACACATTCCTCTACAAAAAGTTTCAAGAAGAAGCTGAAGGTGAACCATGTGTTTATCATGCATAAGACTTTCAAACTAGAAACAATTACAACCTCAGAAATCAAGGCAAGGCACCATTGACAGAATCACCTCCCCCAAAAGGCAGATTTGTACCTCCTAATGCAAGCGCAAGCAACAATCCTCCCCCTCCTCAAGCTTTTCAAGGAACACGTCCTAGATAGGGACAAGGTCAAGAATATGTTGTAAGAGGATCTTTTGATGTTACCAAGGAGATGGAGAGGATTGCAACAACTATGTCATTAATGGAAGTGTTGAGATATTGTTCTGAACAAAAGAAGGCCCTTCTTAAGAAATTGGAACAGTTGGAATCTCAGAGCAATGAGGTTAAGATGGATGACTTGAATGAGGTCAATACAAATATCAATAATGATGCCATCAAAAACCCCCAATTTTTACTCATCCTAAAGATATGTGGAAAGAATTTGCATAAATGTTTGGTACATTTAGGCGCTTCTGGAAACGTAATGCCTTTATCCATATGTCAGAAGCTTGGTCTTAACCCAATTCGTGCAAACAGCAAGGTGGTACAATTAGACAAGACCGAGGTGAATGTGATTGGGGATTTGAAAGATGCATATATTCAGTTGGTTGTCGATCCACGCATATCCCATTACATTGACATACAAGTAGTTTACATTCCAAAAGTATATGGGATGCTTCTCAATAGAGATTGGTCGAAGACTTTGGGAGGTTACTTTTCAACTTGTTTTACATATGGCTTCCATGGAAGGGTGTAAGTAACCAAATATGGATCGACAGTGAACCCAAGTTGAAGAAATTGGTTATGGATTATGGGGCTCCCAACGAGGTGGCATATGCTGAAGTGAGTCCAGGAGTTTATAGAGAATGAAATTTTCACCTTCTCTGCACCTACAATTCCCCAGTCCCACCAAGTTGATGTGGCAGAGCATATGGGGAGGATTAAGGATTTCATTGCAGGGATGAAATAAGGGATGTGCCTAGTAGGAGATGACATCAAGGTACAGGATTTATTGCTCCTGTAATGGTGTAGAATACATCATTAGGAACACTCAGAGATATCCTGCATCCCTTGTCAAAATGAAGTTACAAAATTGATGAGTCTAGTCCCTTGTGAAGATACTGATTGTGATACCAAGGTTGAAGAAATTGAAGTGCCAAATCATGAGAGAGTAATTCTCCAGAGAGAGAAAGTTACAATAGAAGCTTCCCAGCCAAAGAAGTGCAAGAAGGAGGTCCTTCTAATCGAGATAGGCAAGTAGGAGGATGAGGAGACTCAACCTCCCATGGAGCTTCAAATAGAGAAATCCACTTCCACTATGGTTGAAGTACTCCTAGAGCATGTAAACAAACAACCTCAGATGTTAGAAGATATCATGCTCAAGGAGCAACAACCCTCTTCCGAAAGTAATCTTCAGTCGTTGATCACTAAACACAAGCTGAAAAATATAAAAACATTGAAGGATAAAATCTGGTTTCTAAAGTTTGATGGATCTAAATCTAAACGAGGTAGTAGAGAAGGAGTTGAATTAACCAGTCCTAAAGGGAAGATCTTTCTAGCCTCCTATTGATTCCAATTCCCTTGCACTAACAATATGACTGAATATGAAGCCTTAGTTAGGGGACTCCTCTTTGCCCATAAAAATGGAGCTAAATTCTTAAGAGTGCAAGGAGATTTTGAATTGGTGGTTAAGCAAATAATAAGTCAGTATGCATGTCATGACAAAAGGCTAGCAGCATATAGAAACCAAGTATGGGGATTGATAAAAGACTTCGACGCTTTTGACATCTAGTCAGTGCCTAGGAAAGTATTGGAATATTAGATGCATTGGTTGTAGAAGAAAGTACCTTGGAACCAGTTAGTCAGTCTCCTCTAAAAATATTTTCCGTAGAGTTAGTCTCCACATCAGCTGTACCTGATAATATCAAGCATTTTCAAGTTTTTGAAGATGATAGACACATCCTAGCTTTCCTAGCTAATTTTGGTGCCTTCAAGGAGCAGATTATTGATGAAGATGATAGATCATATGTTGTTGAAGAAGATTGTGATGAAGAAATTATCAACCTATCTACAAATGTAACTCCCAAAGGAATGGTCACTTTAGAGCGGCTTTTTGACTCTGACCCTAGGGTAAAAGAAAGATTGACCATGGACTCAGATTCTGGAAAATATGAACCACACAATATTGTTCAAGAGGTTCAAGAGAAGATAGTTTATATTGGGAAAATTTGCACTCCCACTGAGAGGGAGAAAATTATACAAATTTTGAAAGAGTACATTGATGTTATAGCATGGGGATATGAAGACCTGAAAAATATTTGATACATATATTATCACACATGTTATACCATTAAAACCCAATACGAAGTCATTCAAGCAGAAGTAGCAATCAGTCAATTCATTGATAGAGCCCTTAATTTTCAAAGAATTTCAAAAGTTGCTTGTTGCTAGGATTATTTTCCCCATATGCCACTCTAGTTGGGTTGCTAATCTGGTGCCAGTAAGGAAAGAGAATGGAGAGATTAGCCTTTGTGTTGATTTATGTAACCTCAGTAAAGCATCAAAGAAAGATAATTATCCACTCCCTTCCCTGGATGAGGTATTACAAATTGTTAATGGTTCATAGATGATGTCATTCCTTGATGGTTATTCTAAATATAACCAAGTGTTGGTGAAGCATGAGGACCACATGAAGACAATATTCACTACAAAGTGGGGAACTTATGCGTATCGCAGGATGTTGTTTGGGTCAATTAATGTCGGGGCAACATTTCAGAGAGCGATGAAGACAGCCTTTAAAGACTTGATTGGTAAATGCATTATCATATAAATGGATGACCTTACCATATTCTCCAAAGTCGGGGGAGATCATCCGGACCACCTCCGTAAAGTTCTGGAAAGATGTCGAAAGTATGGGATATCTCTTAATCCCAGAAAGTGTGTGTCCGGGTTTGTTGAAGGGAAGCTCCTTGGTAATGTGATTTCCGAAAGAGGAATATCCATCGACCCAGATTGAGTGGAAGCATTGTTGAAATTGCAGATGCTTGGGAGTAAAAAAGAGATGAGATCTTTCTTCGAGAAGATTAATTTTGTGAGGAAATTCATCACTGGATTTGCAAAGATAATCAAGCCACTAAACGAAATGATGAAAAAGGATGCTAAGATTGAATGGAATGCTGAAGCAAGAGAGGCCTTTGCTCGGATTAAGAAGTCCATCGTTGAAGCTCTCATATTGACTAGTCATGATTATACTCTCCCATTTTACATATATTCTTTTGCCTCACTGCATTCTGGTGTCGATGTTTTGACGCAAAGACAAGAAGGGGATGAAAAACCAATTGCATTCATGACCTCCCCTTTTAAGAATGCTAAGGTATGATATTCTTCTCTCCAGAAGCAAGTTTTGGTTTGGTAAGAGCAGTCTAGAAATTTAGACACTATATCTTGAGGAGCAAGATATACGTGATTGTACCCGATCAAGCAGTTAAGTCACTGCTCATGCAATCAAAGCTGGGCGAACTCCGAGGGAAATGGATGGCCATTCTACAAGAATTTGATCTAGAAATGCATCCAATGAGGTTAGTTAGAGGCCAGGGTTTTTCTCAATCTATGGCGACTGATACCCCTCAAATTCAGTACCAGCAATATACATTACAGTCATTCACTCAGGACCCATGGTACACTGATTTGGTTTTTATCTTGTTGAATAATAAGTGCCCTGAGGGGTTGACTACCACACAAAGATGAACTTTAAGGCTCAAAAGTACTAATTACATGATCAAAGATTCTGCATTATACAAAAAGAATTACGAAGCCATCTGGGTAAGTGCACAAAGTTGTGTCCACTTAGTGTGGAAGTTTTACACTTAGAAAAAAATGGCAAATCTCACGGAGCGCATGAGAAACGAAACGGGATCCCGTTTCACATTAGGATCCCAAGCCAAAATTTGAAATGGGATCCCGTCTAGCTTCAGGATCCCAAGCCTAGATCTAAGAAATGGGATCCCGTTTCAAAAACAAAATGGGATCTCGTTCTAAACCGAGATCCTGTTTCCTTTTTTAAATTTTTTTTTTTAATACAAGCTATATATACATGAAATATAAAATTTATATATAAGTCACATTTCTCTTTGTCTTTTTTTTCCTTTCTATCTCACTTTGTCCCTTCTCTCCCAAAATCTAAAACCATGTCTCTACCTCTCTCTCACGTCCTTAACTCTTTATTCTTTATCTTCGCTATCTCTATACACCTCCCCTTACTATATATACATCTCTACCTCTCTCTTAACATACCATCTCTCTCTCCCAACCAACTTATCTTTCTCTACATATGTCATAATAGGTCCTACTAAGGGGTCTTATGTCATAATAGGTCCTAGTAAGAGGTATAATGTCTTAATAGATCCTCTTAAGGGGTCTTATGACATAATAGGAGCTATTATGTCATAATAGGTCGTATTATGTCATAATAGGTCATATTATGTCATAATAGGACCTATTATGTCACAATGGGACCTATTATGACATAATAGGTCACACTGTGACATTATAGGTCCTATTATGACATAATACCCCTTAACAAGTCCTAGTAAGGGGTATAAAGTCATAATAGGTCTTCTTAAGGGGTTTTGTGACATAATATGACCTATGATGTCATAATAGAACCTATGATGACATAATAAGACCTATTACATCATCATAGATCTTATTATGTCATTATTAGTCCTATTATGACATAATACCCTTTAACAGGTCCTATTAAGGGGTATAATGTCATAATAGGTCCTCTTAAGGGGTCTTATGACATTATAGGACCTATTATGATATAATAGGTCCTATTATGTGATAATCGATCTTATTATTTCATAATAGATCCTACTAAGGGGTCTTATGTCATAATAGGACCTCTTAAGGGGTCTTATGACATAATAGGACACTATTATGTCACAATAGGTCGTATTATGTCACAATAGGACCTATTATGTCACAATAGGTCCTATTATGACATTATAGGTCCTATTATGTCACAATGTGATCTATTATGACACAATAGGTCCTATTATGACATTATAGGTCCTATTATGTCACAATGTGACCTATTATGACATAATAGGTCATATTATGACATTATAGGTCCTATTATGACATTATAGGTCCTATTATGTCACAATATGTCCTATTATGACATAATACCCCTTAACTCTCTCTAAAATTACCATCTCTCTCTCTCAACCAACTTATCTTTCTCTACATATGTCATAATAGGTCCTACTAAGGGGTCTTATGTCATAATAGGTCCTAGTAAGAGGCATAATGTCATAATAGGTCCTCTTAAGAGGTTTTATAACATAATAGGTCGTATTATGACATAATAGATCATATTATGTCATAATATGACCTATTATGTCACAATGGGACCTATTATGACATAATAGGTCATATTATGACATTATAGGTCCTATTATGTCACAATAGGTCCTATTATGACATAATAGGACCTATAATGTCACAATGGGACCTATTATGACATAATAGGTCATATTATGACATTATAGGTCCTATTATGTCACAATAGGTTCTATTATGACATAATACCCCTTAACAAGTCCTAGTAAGGGGTATAAAGTCATAATAGGTCCTCTTAAGGGGTTTTATGACATAATATGACCTATGATGTCATAATAGGACCTATGATGACATAATAGGACCTATTACATCATCATAGATCCTATTATGTCATTATTAGTCCTATTATGACATAATACCCTTTAACAGGTCCTAGTAAGGGGTATAATGTCATAATAGGTCCTCTTAAGGGGTCTTATGACATAATAGGACCTATTATGATATGACAGGTCCTCTTAAGGGGTCTTATGACATTATAGGACCTATTATGACATAATAGGTCCTATTATATGATAATCGATCCTATTATGTCATAATAGGTCCTACTAAGGGGTCTTATGTCATAATAGGTCCTAGTAAGAGGTATAATGTCATAATAGGTCCTCTTAAGGAGTATTATGACACAAAAGGACCTATTATGATACAAAAGGACCTATTATGATACAAAAGGACCTATTATGTCACAATGAGACCTATTATGTCACAATGAGACCTATTATGACATAATAGGTCGTATTATGACATTATAGGTCCTATTATGTCACAATAGGTCTTGTTATGACATAATACCCCTTAACAAGTCCTACTAAGGGGTATAAAGTCATAATAGGTCCTCTTAAGGGATTTTATGACATAATATGACCTATGATGTCATAATAGGACCTATGATGACATAATATGACCTATTATGTCATCATAGGTCCTATTGTGTCATAATCAGCCCTATTATGACATAATACCTTTCAATAGGTCCTACTAAGGGGTATAATGTCATAATACGTCTCTCAAGGGGTCTTATGACATAATAGGACCTATTATGACATGACATGTCCTCTTAAGGGGTCTTATGACATTATAGGACCTATTATGACATAATAGGTCCTACTAAGGGGTCTTAAGTCATAATAGTTCCTATTAAGAGGTATAATGTCATAATAGGTCCTTTTGAGGGGTCTTATGACATAATAGGACCTATTATGACTTAATAGGTCATACTATGTCATAATAGGACCTATTGTGACACATTAGGACCTATTATGTCACAATGGAACTTATTGTGACATAATAGGTTGTATTATGACATTATAGGTCCTATTACGTTACAATTTATAACATCTTCTAAAATCTAGAATCTGTATTATAACTCCTAGAGATCTGAAACCACTCTCAAACATCCTGCCAATATATACATGAAATATAACTTACAGTATAAGAAAGGAAAAAGACAAAGGGAAATGTGACATAAATTTAAATGTTATATTTCATGTATATATAGTTTGTTTTAAAAAATAAAAATTAAAAATTAAAAAAAAAAAATGTATATATAGTCTATTTTTTTTAAAAAAAAATTAATTTAAAAAAAGAAAAAAAAAATTTTAAAAGGGGAAACGGGATCCCGTTTGCTAAATGTTTTTTTTAATTATTTTAAAAAATGAAACGGAATCCTATTTTTAAAAATTTTAAATTTTGGTTCGGTTGTAGCTTCGGTTTTGGCTTGGGAAATGTCTTGGAGAGCCGACCCTTTGGCTTGGACCTGGTTTGACTTGCAACTTGAAGGTCAAGTCAATCTTCATATAAAATAATGACTTCAAAAATATATCTGAACACCAAATTTTTAAAAATTTTAAAAACAATGAAAACCTATTATAGTAGAAACTATCTAGATTTAAAATATGTAATTTTAAAAAAAAATTGATCAATATTTTTATTTTTAAAATAATTACTAATGAAAGAGGTCTATAAACTCGAAATAACATGGTTTTTTAGTTTTTTAATAACTTTTTTGTCTCTAAGTTTTTTGAAAAAAAAATTATATGGCATCAAACTAGAGACAATTCTATACAGTTTTTTTTTTTTTTTAAATGTTAAGTTTAGGTCAAATTATGCTTGTCGTACACAAGAATTTTTCAAAACAATGATTATGCCCAATAATAAATAAATAAATAAATATGCAGAAAAAAATTACAAAAAAATATTCTCATCAAAGGTGAGTGAGTTATAGATCTTTTCTCAAAAGGATTTATAAAAATAATTTCATTTAGGTCAAATTATGCTTGTCATACACGAGCATGGTATGGTCCTGAAAAGTGACTTTTAAACTATAGGTTTTAGTAATGCCTATTCAAACTTCATTTTTAAGATTTGGGTATTAAAATAAATTACATATTTGGAAAGTAAACTTTGAGCACTACATTTTCTATTACTGAATTTTTTCAAGATACATTCTTTAAGTACCTCAAATATTTAGGTCAAACAGGATGAAATTGAAAAAAATGGTAAAAAACTTCCACTTTTTGGCCAAAAAGTGGACACAACTTCTTGCAGGTACCCATCTATCCTAGGTGTCTAGATCAGCAAGAGGCTCATAAGATGATTGAGTAATTTCATGGGAATTATGGTATAAGCCATGGGTCGACAGATGCTACAGCACGTTAGATATTGAAAGCAAGCTATTATTGGCCCAGTATTTTCAAAGATACCCATAAACGTGTTACACTGTCATACCTATCAAATTGCAACTTTCAAAGAAAGGAATCCCACCATGCCTCTCCAACCAATATTTGAGGTAAGACCATTTTCCCAATGGGCATTAGATTTTGTTGGTGTTATTAATCCTAACTCGTCCATAGGACACAAGTTCATTTTCACAGCAACGGATTATTACACCTGATGGACAGAGGCCATAGCATGCAAGAATGCCACTGCAAAAGTTGTTCTCAAATTCATTGATGAGTATATCGTCATCAAGTTTGGTATGCCATTTCCTCTGGTATGTGACAACGGCCCCTCTTTTACTTCAGCACAATTAATGCAATGGTCATATGAGTACAAAGTAATCTTAAAATTTTCATCTGATTACTATCCACAAGGTAATGGAGTAGCTGAATCCACGAATAAGAATATTGTAGATGTTATTAAGAAGTTACTTAAGAAGAACCCTGGGGATTGGCACAATCAATTGAGGTACGCCCTATGGGCTTATCGCACCAGAGTTAAAGATGCCCTAGGGACTTCTCCATACTATCTTGTTTATGGCCAAAACCCTATTTTCCTGGTTTATTTACAGATACATGTCCTCCAACTAATGAAAAAACTTTAAATTGAGGACCAGGTAGAAGTTTGCCTCCTATATTTATTGAAAATTAACAAGAAAAGGATAAATACCCTGCAAGATGGTTTGATAAAAGGACCAAGGTGAAAGTCTTCTGGATCTCTGACTTAGTTCTATTATGGGACAAGGCCAAGGAAAAGAAGGGCAATCATCATAAGTTTGAAAGGTTGTGGCTAGGTCTTTATCAGATTGTTGAAATCTTAAGAGAGAACACTTTTAGGTTGAGCTCCTTGACTGGAGAACTTGTACCATTGTCCGTCAATGGTCAGTTCCTCGAGCATTATTTTGACTAAACCTCGATGGAGTTGGATATTTTTTACTATAGTAGTTTAGTCATTTTAATCTGGTTTGTTGCTTTGTTGTTTTCTTGAGTTTGTGAGTTAATTGCAGGGTTTTGTTTTTGCTACGTGTTTGTTTCCCTTTTTGTTTTCTTCGGTTCGTTTGTCTTGTTCTATTTGTTTTGTTTTGTTGTGTCGAGACACATGTTTATTCTCAAGGATTCTAAAGGATGGGTGTTCTTTACATAACAGGTTGGAGAATATTGAGAAACTTTGACTCTTTTCTCTTTATAACTTCATTATTGTTTGGTTAATATTGAAATCTTTGTCTACATTCGTCTAAGGTGATATATAATGGTTTAATTATGATTTGAATTCTTGACTCTCAATTGTAAAAGGCTAACCTGATTACTCAGCACCACCATCACACCAAGTTACATCAGAAAATTTTGTAAGATATCAGATGAACTTGTTTCGAAGTGAAAAATCAAAAGTCAGGATGTTTCACGTTGTCCATCATGGCTCTCAACCCAGTAATCAAACTTTAATGTTTGAAAGTTTCTTTAAGGTTATGAAGAAATAATCATTATATATTCTATGAGGAGAAAAATGGTCTTAAAAAAGTGAAAGAGAAAAGAAATAACTCACTTATAGCAACTAAATTTGGGTGTTTCAAGTAATCTCCATCGGGGCTATGGATGCTTGGCTAGTAGTGGAGCACTGCTTGACGGGAGCTAAAGGAATCTTTGTCAGGGCTATGGACGTCTGGTTAGCAGCAGAGCTATGCCCAGAATGAACTTGCACAAAACACGTTGTTCCGAAATTATGTTTTGAAGAAGTTTACCCTGTTTTGGGATCCCAGAATCCCGGAGTTGGTGTTCTTCGCAGTCACACCTATCACAGAACCCTAGAACCTCGGAGTTCCAAAGTTGATCCTTAGAAATGTTTTACCCATCTCAGAACTCTGGAACCCCGAAGTTCCAAAATCAGCTTAGTGAGCTCTTTTACCAAACTCGAAACCACAGAACCCCGGAGTTCCGAAGTTAGTTGTTCTTCTAGCTTTTCTTAACTCAGAACCCTGGAACCCCACAATCCCGAAATTAGTTATTTTAAGGTTATGTATGTCTCGGAACCCCGAACCCCGGAGTTCTGTAGTATATGTTAATTTTATAATATTTTCTAATGGATGATTGTGGATTTCTTCTTGCAGGATAACAGAGACTTATGGACCCTTCCCCAAGCAAGAATAAGACCAAAGAAGAGGTGAAATTGGATAAGAAACCTGTAACAATGAAATACCAATATCAAGGACAAACTCTGGTATCCAATTTAGAAGACGAAGTGCAATGGGTCACAGACACAGAGATTGGCCATATAGAGTTAGAAGACATTGAAACCCAGTTGCAAGCCGAACCATTGGGGGCACCATATAGGAGAATTAAAAGATCAAGCTTGGTGGAAGTGACCATTTTTACTCAGGCAATACAATCACCTGAACTTTTTTTAACCATTGCAAAATACTATCAGCCAAAGACAAGACAATGTATAGATGCAGATGGCAATGTGATTGTAGATCTCTCCCCATATATGATAGCGATGACCTTTGGGATACCGGTGCTTGAGAAAATTTTGATGATCACAGAAGAACGGGATGTCTCTTTGTTTGTAAAGAATACTTCTAACTACAAGAGGCATATTAATGAGGTGTGGCTCTCAGAGCCAAGGAAAACAGACCTCAAGGGGATAGATATTCTAAGGGCATATTTTCAAGAGCCCCAAAGAACCCTGATTATCATGCTAAGCAGAGCCTTTGGGAAACCAGATTGTAAACACTTCCACACGTGGATGTTTCACTATTTGACCATAATTTTGATCGGAAAGGACTATTTTGACTGGCCTCAGATCATTTCTAACAATATTCACAATCAAATGATTGTAGTCTAACAGACAAAGAATTTCTTCATGATTTCTTATGCGATATGGCTAGTCGCTTGAGTCAGTAAATTTCCAGGGCTTAGGACTGAAGGAGAGCTGGAGGAAGAACCAGGACAGAAAAAGGTATGGGAGTATTATACTCGGTTTCCTCTCTCCCAATAAAAATGACACTTCAAAAGTATAAATGATGCATTTATTTTTGTTGTAGTAATAAAATTAATAGGAGATGTAGGATACATGATGACCGTTGAAGCCATGTAATTGATTAAAATGTGAGGGTGTTGGTTCTTGCAAAATCAATGATCTACTTACATCAGGGTCGGCAGGTTCACAGGTAACCCATTCCTCTTACCTAGATATTGCAGCAACGGGATAAATATTTTAGAATATGCTAGGCAATTGGTGGGTTTCCAAGAACTACTTATACTCAAGCATAATACCGGAATCACCTTGCTTGTCTCCCTAAAATATTACCCATGTCTGAACATTCAAGTAGCAAACATGGCAGAGCAAGAACTACAGGATTTGAGCTTAAAGGAGTTTTATTATGCTCATGAGTGGTATGATCCACATGGGAAGCTAATGCAAATGATGCCAAAATCATATGAAGGACACAAGCCCACACTAGAGTATTTTTGGGCCAACCTCCAAGATAGTTTTGAAGTCAAAGAAAAGGGGTATTATAGGTTTTCAGTGCCACGGATCATAAATTTTGAGATCGAAACGAATATTCTGAAGGAGCTGAGAGACGACGGTGAATTACTTGACCCTGAATTCAAAGCAAAGGGACTTGATCAAAAACCACTTACTCCACTTAGATGGTCTAACCGGGAAGAATTGGATATTGAAATTGTTACTGCAAAAAGTTTTGGAAAGAACAAGGCAATGGTTAAGTTTAAGGATCCGTCCTAGTGTTGCGAAGGGAAGTAAGAAGGGGAAAGCAACTGATAACCCCCAGGCCAAGGTACATAAAAAGTATGTAAGGAGAATGAGGTTGGATTCAAGGAAAAATACCTTTACAGATCCAGAAGAAGCAGCAACACCAATTGACACCCGAGAACTCAAAACACAGTTGGATGCTAAGATGAAAGACCCAATTTTTGAAAACTGTTGCGGAACATGGGATTACTACAGGTTTGTAGGCTTTCCCATAGGCTTCTATAACTCTCATTCTTCCTACAATTGGTTTAGCTTCGGGTGAAGGTACTTCTCATGCAAAGATAACTCAAGCACCGCCACCTCCTACCACTCAAATGAGGGGAGCCGACATGTAGCCTCTTCCTGTTCCCTCTACCCAACAAGCTATAGCCACTCATGTACCAACATGAGATATAGGCATCATTCACAATATTGAAATAGATTCATATGAAGATGATGAGCCTATCGCGATTGTAGTGAAAAGAAGGAAAGTGGAGAGGGTATGAAAGGAGCTATAGGGGGAACCCACTGGAGCTACTAAAGAACCAATAGTACAAGTGCAACCCATGGAGATTCATGTGAAGATTACAAGAGAAGAGGCACTTGATGAGAGAGGAGATGAACAAGACGAAAGCATGGTTCTCACTCCTAGGATCAGGAGATTTTGTTGCAACATTTGGGGGGAGATGATCAAGGAAATGAGGAGGAAGTGCAAAGGCAATTTGAAGAAGAGGTCTCTGAAAGGTTAGAAGGAATACAGAAATAACTTGACCGATCTCTTCAAATTATTCTCACCCAACAGGTTGCTCAGTTTCATCAGAAACCCCCAACTCCTCCAGATCAATAGGATCAAGAAGAACATCAGCAAGACGAGCAACAGGATGAAGCCCAATAGCAAGAAGAGGGGGAACAGAATTTGGAGGCTCATAAGGTCATTACAGAAGTAGCGGCACATGGAGAGAAACATGACGACACTATCCCAGAATGGCTAAGTTTTACTTTCAAGATGAAAGAGAAGGTTGCCCTCCCTACCTTGGCATTACAAGATGTGATTACAAAGTCTCCAAGGAGAATGAAAAAAGCCAAAATTGTTCATCATTTTTCAAGAACAAACTCTAGGGAAGTGATCGCAAATATTGCTTCACTAGTACAAGGTGTCGAAGGATCTTCTCAGGTGACTCCCCGATATTAAACCTGTATCCACAGTGAACCTGGGTAAATAGACTAACTGGGAAGAGAGGGCTACCTTGGTTGTTGCAACATCTACCATTCAATCAAGGATGGAAAAGGAACATAAGACTAAATCAAAGATTAAGGCACAATTGAGGCAATACAAGCAGTTGATTATGGAGATCGCCAAGCCTCTTGATTCCCGAACAGATGATGATTTGTCATCCACTTCATCACTCCCTCCCAGTGATATTAAGGCTATATATGAAATGAAAAAGGTAGCTACATCAATCAAAACCTAGACAGAGGACCACTTGGGTAAAGTAAAGCATTTTTGCAAAACACAATGGAGATACTAGAAGAAGCTTATTCTAATGAAAATGCTCTTATATATTTTTCTACACAATGGGAGAAGCAACTGCATCATCTTTCTAAGAAGTGTAAAATTTTGAAGAAGATTAGGGAGTTGGAGGAGGATGTGATTACTAGAGAAGATCTGTTAGGGGGTGACACAGTCGCCAATTTGCAATTATTCATTGATATTTTGGATTTCAAAATGGAGGTAATGGAGCAAGGTCGTATCAAGGTAATCAAGGAACATCCTTTGTTCCTGGACACACTTGATAAATATGAATGGCTTTTGACTAAATTGTTGGGAGGTCATGGTCATAGTCTCAAACAAGATGGAGTATTACACCGGCATAGTGTACTCAATCAATGGGATTTGTATGTTGCGGCTCATTTTTCAGAGACAGTTGACTTCATTGCAGATACGAAGAACAGATATATGTATGTAATATTCCAATGTCAGGAAGTTAAGACTTTGATGAATGTGATGGTTGGTAAAGTAGAAAGTGTAAAAGAGATACTCAAAGTATCTAAGTTTCAGATAAGTCATATTGTTGATCCACTGTTTGCTTCTTTGGAATGCTTTATTAACAACTATTGAAACTCCAGGAAGAAGTGAAGGATGAATGGGTAGTTTTGGAGGATGAATGCATGTTGGATCACCGCCACCGCCATCTCAACTTAGCTGTCAACTAGACTTGTACCTCAGACTTGCTTTTTGAGACATTATCTATGCATGTTTCAAAATACTTGCTATTGGAGCACTGTTTTAGAAGTGGACATGTAGTGCCAGTTTAGTAACACTTCACTGGATTTTTCAAGCAATGACTTGCATGTCAACTATAACTCCTTCCTTTTGGTAACCCTAGTATGTAGACATGACTCTTTCCTAGGATGTAGGTAAAGACTATAAATTGTAAAATTTGGGCCACTTTGATTGTCCGTGAATTGATGATTTGAGCTCCATTTTAGAGATTTTATTAGATATTTTATGCAGATTTTCATAAGTTTAGAAGATTTTGTGATACTCTTTGAAGTTTAATACAAAAAAGAAGCTTGTGGATTGCCTGATATGCTTGTGTGTTCTATATGGTTGTGTTCTTTGTAATCTAGTAACTTCTATTTTTTGAATCAGCAACTAGTTCTTTTGGATGCTTTATTTGTTTATGAATCATATTGCGCATGTAAATGGTATATGAGGATTAAATTGATAGGGCAATTATTGGTTGGGTGATATTCATTTCCGTTGGTGTGTAAAGTTGTCTGACTTTATATACTTTTTGGAGCTCGTTATTTGAATGTTGATTTAGCGATATTGATAATATTTGGATTACGAAATTCTAACCATGTGGATCATTCAGTTGTTATTGTATCGATTTCATTGTTATTTCCTTGTTCCCGTGATCTATCTTTTGTTGTTTATTTTTTAGAGAATCCAAATCAGAAAATACAAAAAAAAAGTAGATAATTTAAAATTGTTTCAACCAATATGCCCCTTGATAGGTACAATCACATCAACCATTGAGTTGCCCATCACCGTCAAGACCTGACTATAGAGATCTTGGAGTAGTTAGTTTCCCAAAACTTACTGTTTTTTTAGGAGAGGTGGTGAGTGTTCACATAAACTACTTGATTGTTGATGAGTGTGTCAAAACACCCATCAACAAGTACGACTCGCAACTACATGTATGACACATACGGGAGCAGAGTCCTAATTGAAAACAACTTGTATGACACATATGGAAGCAAAGTCCTAATTGACTTCACATTTCAACATATAACAGTTGATTAAGTCTATTCTTTCACTCACCCCATCTATGCAATGTCTTGCTTCAAACTTTCATCAAAAGCAATCAATGATTTAGAGAGCTTTCTTAAAAAACTCCTCTGGGATGGTGTGAGGGATAGTAGGTGCATATCGTTAATCCGATGAGAGACTGTATACTACTCCAAGAGTGATGGTGGAGCTGGATTAAGGTGAATGGATCTTTAGAATATTGCACTCGGGGCTAAACTATCATGGAAAATGTATAGAAAATAATGAGGAAAAAGTATCTCGACTACGAGGACCCAAGAATAATTCTTACCTTGGCTAAATCGACAGGTGGCTCAACTATATGGAGATTTCTTTGGAAAAGTAGATTTGTCATTACTGAACACCTGACTTGGAAAATTGGCAATGGCAGATCAGCCAAGTTTTGGGTGGATTCCAGGAATGGCTACGAAGCTATAAGTACTAACTATGACAACCAAGACTGGGTTAGTGAGGCAACAAAACTAAATGGAGAGTATGTAACAGATTATATAAAGGAAAATCCTCCACGCAATTGATTGTTTGAATGGAAGACGATTTCAAATCTTCTAATACCTGATGGGGTGTGTCCAACCCTTCAAGCGATTTTAGAAAAGAGAAACATTTCTTTGACTCTGCAAGAGGATGAAATCATTTGGTGTGTGTCAAAATCTAGGGAATACACGGCTAAGCTTGGGTATGAAGTATAAAGAATGCAATTAAGTCCAAAAGATTAGCTAGCTAGACTCTATTAGGACAATTGTGTGGCACCTTGTGCTGGTGCATTCCTCTGGACTTCTTTACATGAACGGATTCTCACTGGAGACCGATTAGAAAAATATGGAATTCAAGGCCCTAGCATTTGCTCATTGTGTGTGAAGAACGAAGAAACACTCAATCATTTGCTTTTATTGTGTCCATTTGTGATATCATATTGGGATTGGCTCGTACGCAGTCTTGATTGGACCACAATTAGAAATTGTTCAATCTAGCAATTTTTGTCCGGATGGCCATATAGACAGAGAAAATCGCTATGTGGTGACATTTGTATTATTGCACCATCAACGATAGCCTAGCAGATATGGAAGGAGAGAAACTGCAAAATATTTAATGATAAAGTTGGTAGTGTGGAGCATACGATACATAAAATAAATATGGGAATAAGTGAAATCGCTAATGTAAAAGTTTGCAACAAGAAGGTTGAGTACATAAATGAATGGGACAAAAAAAATACAATTAGAATGCGACACACTGAGAAGTTCCTCAATCAATGTGTCGAGCAAGAAATGTTTACGAAACAAGACTATTTGGAACAAACCAAAAGATGAAAAATACAAATTAAAGTTTGACTGAACAATACAGGGCTAAGGGCACACTCTTTCTTCCCAAGTTTCTATTAGTATTTTTCAACATTCGCAGTGGAGTTTATGAGAATTAGTTCTTAATTGAACAATGAAGATTTTGGCTTTCTACGGTATATCGGTTGGTCCCTATGTACCCTTTTTTATTATGGTTACAAGAGGGGTTAAACTCTTCAATATAGTATTTTTTCTTTGTCCCTAGCTCTTATCCATAACATAAACCTTTATCTCCTTACTTTCGGATGGGAGTAATATATATCCCATTTTCTAAACTATTTGCTATTTTGTTGCATCCAAGTCTTCTTGCTTATACATAATGTATCATTGAAAACAAGTTTTTGAATTCCACAAAAATGTACGTGGAAAACATTTTCTAACATAATGTGTCAGTCAAAAACAAACAATTTGAATTCCACGAAAAAATACGTGGACTACAGGTTCTTATCATTTCAAACCAGTCTTCAATTTGTGGGGTGTGATGTGAAGTTTTCACTCTTCAAGATAGCAGTAGCCATAAATTGGAGGCGGGCGTCATGATCATTTCACCACTCCTTTGTCTGTGGGTGAGAGAAGGATTGATTATGCCTCTGTGCTGTCCCATCAAGGTCTCAAATATCATTGCCCTTATCTGGGAACAAATCCGCAAATAGAGACATGGGATCTATATTGGGTATATGTTATATATTACTGATGTACCAAATTTCCCCTATAAGGTACTTTTGAGGACGAACGGAGGAACGATAGGGATCACAAGCAAGGCACAGTGGTGCAGGATGTCAAATTGGTGTGACTGTTGAATCAGTAACTTCAGGCAGGATAGATCGGCTGCAGTTATTCTGGTTTCAAAAACGTTTAATCGTATATCATGATGTTGACATGTTAGTCAATCTTAATTTTTGTTTTCAAAATCTACAGTATAAAAGATATGACTAACTTACATGGTATGCACACCGTACTACGTTTTAGAACCAGAATAGTTGTGTGCGGACTGCAGATAGATCCCTCTAGATTCAAAAAACCTTTCTTGGTCTTGCATGTCTGGATGCGCGATCCACTATTTTTTTAAATGGTAAATGGAATGAAGCTTTCACAGTGTGCATTGGTATGAAAATGAAGTATGGCGAGACCTTTCGACGTGGGTTGCCTTTGTCGATCTGAGACTCTGGAATAGCAATGTTGCCGCCTGTTCAAATGTGATCATGGGGGCATAAAAAACGCAGTCAGAATGGTTATCGAATCTAGTCATAGCAGAGATAATCACTTTCATGATGAGAGAATATATAACTGGTTCTTCACCCCGATTGTACAAACCTTGGGATCGCAGGAAGAAGTGATGCAGAGAGATCAACTCTGGAACTCTCCCTAAGGATTAAAACAACTCAAGGAGACACATCAAAGGATCCTCTACATGCTAGGTGATTCAAAACCAAACTCAACTCAACACACCCAACCAAGGATAACATCAAAATGGTTTGTTCCAACACCTCTATTGGTCTTAACACATCCCAAACACCATAAGAAAAGGTTCTACACACCCCCAAACTCAGACTCAAACTCATAAACCAAACTTGCTCTTCTAGGCTCTATTCCTTGTAGCCTCCAAATCGGGTATTTTCAACTTTTCTCCAAATCATCCCAAAACACTTGACAAAAAAATTACATATTTAGACACCCATTTGGATGTTACACAACATATCAGAAAACCAATATAGGTTGTTTTGGACGGACCCTTTGCTGTCCTCAAATGTGCCCCTTTTTAGCCTTAAAAAACCACCCACTTTACAAAGGAAGTACCAACAAAACTTAACACCAGATTAAACCCTTTTGTACAGTCTCTTATTATGTTCCCAAACCAAAGATTTTTCAGGTCTTAGGTCTTGGTTGCACTCCTAGATACCCAAACACCAAAAACCTCACTAAATCACCCTTTTCCCTAGGGCTTTCTAGAAATATCACTTCCAATCACTTCCAAGGCTCAACCAAAGTTCAAACACCTTTAAAATGGTGTGTCTAGACACTTCAATGCATAAAATACCCCCCTTGTTCAATTAGATTCTCTGCTGCTACACTCTAGCCTTCATTTTCACTCATTTCCAGTCACTTTTCTTCAACTTTCATGCAACTTTCATGGTGTACACCTGCACTCTTCACTCCTTCCTTTCAATCATGGGTTAGTAAACTATTGTACATGTTATTTGGCATCCATCCTATGAGAATCAGACCTGTACATTCATAGGATGGATCCTTACATGCTTGGAAATTCACAAATTAGTGAAAAAAATCACTGTCTTTTCTGGGACAGTCAGCAATAAATAAAAATATGATACTTTCAAGACTTCAAAAATGCACTCAATACATCAAAGGAATAACCAATAAACCCCCAATGTACAGCAATGATGATCCCTTAGCCTTTCAATGCAAAGAAAGCATGAAAAAACAAGGATTTGACAGCAAATAAAGAGTTTTTTAATTAATTTTCTGAGACAGTCCGTACAAGTCCGTACCAGCATCATCCAAACACACAAAAATTACTTTAGAGACTTTATAAGACCTTCCCCAACCAACTCCAACCAATCTCCAACTAATCCAAGTGATTAAAATGTCAAAACAACTCTAAAACTTATTTCCCACCAAAACTGGAACTAGTTGTTGAAATTCAAAATTTGAATTTTCAACTTTATTTCTAATACTTTTAATCAACTAAAACCTATCCCATTCAACTTATTTTGACATAATAAGATCATTAAATCACAATAAACTCCTATCCAACCTATCTAGACTCCATCATCCTATTACATTGCATTTTGGTCCTTAGGGCCTTTATCAGGACCTTTAGGATTTTTACATAATTTATTGAATTCAACATTACAATAGGCCATTATAGGCTTCAAAACATTCCAATTGACCTCTAGTGATGTCATATCACTCTCCTTAGTCCTTTGTGTCCTCCTTTGTTCATTTGCCCTCCTGGATGCTCCGGCATCATACTCCCCACCAATAAGAAAATTCTTGTCCCAAGAATTGCTCCAATGATCAGTCTGATTTCTTTTTGCTATCATCCTTTGAGTAGGGATCAGATAGTCCCCAAATGTGACCTGCTTCCTTCCTTTCCAACCTGTACTCACATCACAAAATGGATTAGAAACAAAACATGCTTTGGTGTGTCCTTGTCTAGGACATGGCTGCTCATAACTAGTCTGTACATCTGCTCTTCTCTAATCCACTTGCTGTACCTGCAACTTCTCTTTCACACCCACATATCCCTGCTCAACAATAGGACATTTTACTAAACCAATTTGCACAAAAGACAAATCCCATAAATCATCATGAAGAGGACTGTTTTTTCTCATAGTCTGCTGCAAATTACCGTCTTCCTTCCAACCAGTATCTTCGTGTTTTGTACCCTGTTGTATCATTGGTAAATGCTCACCAAAACATATTATAGGATGCTCTTTCAAGACCCCCAAAGGTAAAGGATTCAATTTATACTTCTGACCATCTTTATGAACCATATATGTGTTATCAAAACCATCATGGAGTGTCCTTCTACTATGCTGCCAAGGTCTTCCTAAGATCAAATGTGCACAAGTCATAGGGACCACATCACATAACATCTTATCCTGATATGGACCAATAGAAAAATTCACATAAGCCTTCAAACTAACCTCTACATGCTGCTGTTGGGTAACCCAAGTGGCCTTGTAGGGATTAGGATGGTCAAATGGTACAATTCCTAACTTGGTTATTATATCAAGAGACACAAGATTACTATGTGATCCTGAATCAATGATTACCTTACATATCTTTCCTTTGCATAAACAAGTAGTTCTAAAGATTGTTACCTTTGGTTCTTGCTGAAGTTTCTCACCTTGCCTTACCATCAAGAAGTCACCTTCAAGAACTGGGTCTACTCTCTTTGATTCTTCTTTCTTCTCATCTTCTTGTACCATATACACTCTTCTATCTCTGCCTTGTTCTGATTCATTCCACTTAGGGCATCTGAATGATTGGTGCCCAATCTCATTGCAATGAAAACACTTACCTGTAAAGATTCCACTTCCTCTTCCTCCTCCAAATCTACCACCTCTAGGGTTGTATCCTCCTCTTGGTTCTGAAAAACTTTCCTTGCCTTTCTCATTGTTGCCTTGCCCTTGATCTCTATTACCTCTTCCTCTATTAGAAATGCCTCCTCTTCCACCATTACTTGATCTTTCTTGTTTTCTCTTCAACTTCTCCTCAGCCCTAATGGCCAACTGATAGCATTCACCCAAGGTTCTAGGTACTTGTAGACCAATCTCATCTTGTAAGTTGTATCTCAAGCCATTTATATACCTGGCTATTTTCTCCTCTTCTTCCTCATATCCTCCTCTAATACTAAGCTTGTGAAATTGCTCAGTATAAGCCATTACATCCATTTCTTTTTGCTTCAGATTTTGCCTCATCCTCTTCACATGAATGGTATAATCAGAAGGTAGGAACTGCTCCTTCATCAAACTTCTCATCCTTGACCATGTAGACACTTTTGTTAATCCTCTTACCATCCTATCATTTTGAAAACTAGTCCACCATGTCAATGCTGTACCTCTCAACTTTGTCTTTGCAAATTTCACTTTCTTCTCCTCTTCCATTTCTTCAAACTCAAAATAGTTATCCAAGGCATCAAGCCATCCCAACACCTCTTCACTATCCATCTTCCCCTGATAGATAGGCAAATCAATATGACTCTTACCTCCACTACCTTGTACTGCCTTCAACAATCTAACCAACCTTCTTTCTTCAGGGTCATCTATGTCATTTGTTGGCTGCTCTTGGTCTGCTACCTCATTCACTTCTTCTTCATCATTGTTCCCTATGTTGTCTTGCTCCATTCTTCTTCTTCTATCCCTCTCAAGGTTTTCTATCCTTGCTTGCATATTCTCTCTTTCTCTTCTCCATTGTCTTTCTTCTCTTACTTTAGCCTGCTCTCTTGCTGCATCTTGTTCCCTTCTTTCCCTTCTTTCCCTTTCTAGGATTTCCTTCAATTCTTCTAGTTCTCTTGCCAATTGATTCTTAGGTGCCATAACTACCCTTACCAAACCTTCACCAGATCTTTTACTGATGCTCTGATACCACTTGATGCAGAGAGATCAACTCTGGAACTCTCCCTAAGGATTAAAACAACTCAAGGAGACACATCAAAGGATCCTCTACATGCTAGGTGATTCAAAACCAAACTCAACTCAACACACCCAACCAAGGATAACATCAAAATGGTTTGTTCCAACACCTCTATTGGTCTTAACACATCCCAAACACCATAAGACAAGGTTCTACACACCCCCAAACTCAGACTCAAACTCATAAACCAAACTTGCTCTTCTAGGCTCTATTCCTTGTAGCCTCCAAATCGGGTATTTTCAACTTTTCTCCAAATCATCCCAAAACACTTGACAAAAAAATTACATATTTAGACACCCATTTGGATGTTACACAACATATCAGAAAACCAATATAGGTTGTTTTGGACGGACCCTTTGCTGTCCTCAAATGTGCCCCTTTTTAGCCTTAAAAAACCACCCACTTTACAAAGGAAGTACCAACAAAACTTAACACCAGATTAAACCCTTTTGTACAGTCTCTTATTATGTTCCCAAACCAAGGATTTTTCAGGTCTTAGGTCTTGGTTGCACTCCTAGATACCCAAACACCAAAAACCTCACTAAATCACCCTTTTCCCTAGGGCTTTCTAGAAATATCACTTCCAATCACTTCCAAGGCTCAACCAAAGTTCAAACACCTTTAAAATGGTGTGTCTAGACACTTCAATGCATAAAATACCCCCCTTGTTCAATTAGATTCTCTGCTGCTACACTCTAGCCTTCATTTTCACTCATTTCCAGTCACTTTTCTTCAACTTTCATGCAACTTTCATGGTGTACACCTGCACTCTTCACTCCTTCCTGTCAATCATGGGTTAGTAAACTATTGTACATGTTATTTGGCATCCATCCTATGAGAATCAGACCTGTACATTCATAGGATGGATCCTTACATGCTTGGAAATTCACAAATTAGTGAAAAAAATCACTGTCTTTTCTGGGACAGTCAGCAATAAATAAAAATATGATACTTTCAAGACTTCAAAAATGCACTCAATACATCAAAGGAATAACCAATAAACCCCCAATGTACAGCAATGATGATCCCTTAGCCTTTCAATGCAAAGAAAGCATGAAAAAACAAGGATTTGACAGCAAATAAAGAGTTTTTTAATTAATTTTCTGAGACAGTCCGTACAAGTCCGTACCAGCATCATCCAAACACACAAAAATTACTTTAGAGACTTTATAAGACCTTCCCCAACCAACTCCAACCAATCTCCAACTAATCCAAGTGATTAAAATGTCAAAACAACTCTAAAACTTATTTCCCACCAAAACTGGAACTAGTTGTTGAAATTCAAAATTTGAATTTTCAACTTTATTTCTAATACTTTTAATCAACTAAAACCTATCCCATTCAACTTATTTTGACATAATAAGATCATTAAATCACAATAAACTCCTATCCAACCTATCTAGACTCCATCATCCTATTACATTGCATTTTGGTCCTTAGGGCCTTTATCAGGACCTTTAGGATTTTTACATAATTTATTGAATTCAACATTACAATAGGCCATTATAGGCTTCAAAACATTCCAATTGACCTCTAGTGATGTCATATCACTCTCCTTAGTCCTTGGTGTCCTCCTTTGTTCATTTGAAAGGCTAAGGGATCATCATTGCTGTACATTGGGGGTTTATTGGTTATTCCTTTGATGTATTGAGTGCATTTTTGAAGTCTTGAAAGTATCATATTTTTATTTATTGCTGACTGTCCCAGAAAAGACAGTGATTTTTTTCACTAATTTGTGAATTTCCAAGCATGTAAGGATCCATCCTATGAATGTACAGGTCTGATTCTCATAGGATGGATGCCAAATAACATGTACAATAGTTTACTAACCCATGATTGACAGGAAGGAGTGAAGAGTGCAGGTGTACACCATGAAAGTTGCATGAAAGTTGAAGAAAAGTGACTGGAAATGAGTGAAAATGAAGGCTAGAGTGTAGCAGCAGAGAATCTAATTGAACAAGGGGGGTATTTTATGCATTGAAGTGTCTAGACACACCATTTTAAAGGTGTTTGAACTTTGGTTGAGCCTTGGAAGTGATTGGAAGTGATATTTCTAGAAAGCCCTAGGGAAAAGGGTGATTTAGTGAGGTTTTTGGTGTTTGGGTATCTAGGAGTGCAACCAAGACCTAAGACCTGAAAAATCCTTGGTTTGGGAACATAGTAAGAGACTGTACAAAAGGGTTTAATCTGGTGTTAAGTTTTGTTGGTACTTCCTTTGTAAAGTGGGTGGTTTTTTAAGGCTAAAAAGGGGCACATTTGAGGACAGCAAAGGGTCCGTCCAAAACAACCTATATTGGTTTTCTGATATGTTGTGTAACATCCAAATGGGTGTCTAAATATGTAATTTGTTTGTCAAGTGTTTTGGGATGATTTGGAGAAAAGTTGAAAATACCCGATTTGGAGGCTACAAGGAATAGAGCCTAGAAGAGCAAGTTTGGTTTATGAGTTTGAGTCTGAGTTTGGGGGTGTGTAGAACCTTGTCTTATGGTGTTTGGGATGTGTTAAGACCAATAGAGGTGTTGGAACAAACCATTTTGATGTTATCCTTGGTTGGGTGTGTTGAGTTGAGTTTGGTTTTGAATCACCTAGCATGTAGAGGATCCTTTGATGTGTCTCCTTGAGTTGTTTTAAACCTTAGGGAGAGTTCCAGAGTTGATCTCTCTGCATCAAGAAGGTTTTGAGATTGGAAACAGATTGGTAGTCGACTACAACTGGCCCAAAATTGCTGACTCTATCTTTGATAACATCAATGACTGTTTGGCGGCATTCTTCAAATGGAGGGCGCATGAGGCCAAGGAGGTTTCGCTGCAAGCAGCTATTACGGCATGGAATGCTTTTCGTAAAGGTGTTCTGGAGGAAGAGTAACTATTCAGTATAATGGGGAGCAATGCAGAAATGTTTCCTGAAAATGTCAGAAAAAGGATACTCAATCTGGGTATTGGGATGGGCTTCTTCAAGTATCATCTCCCTGATAACTAAAGTTTCTAGTATTAAGTTTTCGAGACTAAACAGCATAAGGATGTATATTATTATCTTGATATTGCCTCAGCTATGAGGCTACCAGTGTGTAATATTTTTTTTTGGAGTATTAATGAAGGTAACTACACCATATGGTAGTGCTTGCATAAAATATAAAAAATATGACCTCTTAGGATAATTTTTTAAAGGCTTTTTACATATATTTAATAGGTGTAACAATTAGTCATAAACTAGGTAAAACCTACTTTCTATCACATTACTATTGCTTATTCTTTTAAAGGTGTATGGAGATCAAGTTTTTAAGACTAAATATTTATATGAGTTACAAAATTAAGCATAAGAAACAAAAATAAATTATGATACCAAATAATCTAGTATACTTAATTATCCTTGTCAAAACTTGAAACCTTTCTTGGATAATAAGAAAAAGACTATTACAAATAGCAACTTAATGAATTAAAATATTACATCATTGATTAGTTTTACATGATAGAGACACTGAATAAATTATATGGTGAGAGAAAATTATAAACAAAGAATAACCTATCACACCTCTTAGCTTATAGTTCTCTAAAATGCTTGCAACTACCCAATGCGACGCATGATTAAAATATATCTACTTATATGAGCTATCTTTCTATTACTTGTAGAATGTATCTCTTAGATTGTGAATGGATGTGCAAGTATTGGAACCCTAGAATATTCTTTACACTATGATGATTAAAAATAAAAAATGACCAACTCCTTGAAGAATGAAAACCCACTTATAGTCCTTGTAAGTTGTTGAATTTGTGATCAATGAAGTGGGGCAAGAAAATATACATTAAACTCAAAAATGATTGAAGTGGTATGCTATAGAGGACACTCATACCTCTTGGGCATTTTTTCTTATCGAATCGTACCTAAAGTCACATCCATGCATGCTTGGGTGTACCTAGAAGGCGTGAAAAAGTGTTCTTTTGGACATGCAAATATCCTTTGTAGTAACATTGATCTTATCTAAAGTAACTTGTGTAATAAATGCACACAAAACCTATAGAAACATCCTTGGAAGGGTGCCTTCAATTAACTTGGTACGAAAGAGTCCTAAAGTTGTAGGCAAATAGATGAAAATATGAAAATGGGAGTACAAGGTTTTTGGTGCTTAATATGTCTTTGGTGAGATCTTCTAATTTGACTTTTGTAGGGGTGTTTATGAAATGATGAAATCTATGACACCTTTCATTACCTTTTCCCCATCTTCTCACAATTTTGGGCTTGTCATGAACCTTGTCACACTTGAACAACTTTTACAAATTCATAACTTACAAAATTTAAAACTTGGCCACTTTTGTGTTCTTTTCTTGATAGGGAAAATTGCATTGCAAACTTTGTGACTTTACATTTTGTTTTCTTCTTTATTTATTTTGCAGTTCTTATCTTTGTTCTCTTTGTTGCACTTTTTGCAACCTACCAGACCACTTTGCACTTTCACAAAATTTTCTAATTCATGAACTTTATGACATCAAGAACCTAGCAACATTAACTATTTTGTTCCCTTTTTGGGGGTATTAGGAAGTTTTTATGGATTCACAAATTTTCTTAACGTTATAATTCAATTAAATAGGAAACTTATAATTAAGAAATTTTTGGATTGTGATAGTTTTGAGTAAATAACCTAAATAGAAGGGAGTTAAATATACAACACAAAGAGCATTTTGGTATATTGAAATTATTTCAGATCAATTATGTGTGAGAGTTCTAAATAGGAAAAGTATACAAAGTAGATTAGGAAATATTTTTTTGTAAATTTTGAGGGCTACAATCTAGGCACTACCAATGTGTTCTATGTATGTTGCACTTAGAATGCTAATGTTAAATAATTGACACAATTGATCTAAGTGGATGTGTAGTCAATTTGAAACTATCACTTGTCCATCAAGACCTTGATTGCACACATCATCATTTGCTTAACAACTTGCCAATTGAATTCATACATTTCAAGAATGTATAAAAAAGAAAACTCAAATTCCTAATTGACCTTTTACACCTCTTTGACATACTCATTATAGACAAAAATACAATTTTTAATTATAAAACCAAAATATTAAACATAAAAAGTTTTAAAAAATTATTACTTTTTTGAAGTCAATGTATATTATGCAGACACAATAATTGTAGAATAGACTCAGAATGGTTGCAGGGCTCAACAGAAGCACTGCGGTCGCTATACCCCGTGTATAAAATGAAGGTTATTTTCAGTGTACGGCAATATAGTCGAAACCTTTTTTAAACCAAAATAGCCACGGCCAAAAAGTAGGGGGTTGGGGTTTCAAACCCTACCACATAAGGGAGAAACTTTTCTATTCAAAACATCTCTCTGAGTCATTGATGGGGCATCGGCATGTGTAGATTGTACAAAGTCGGGACGTTTTGAATGTTTATGACAGTGATCTATGGTTTCAAACGTGTGGGTCACTGAAAATTTTGATGTCTATCTTGCTAAATAGAAAGATGAGAAACATGACGAAGAGTTTAGAGTGTGAGATAAACTCGGTCGAATATCTACTCAAAAAACATTTGGTGTTTTCCAATATAATTCCTCTATTTTTAGGTACTGGCAACAAAAAGTTCAATCAGATCTAGAGAGAGTTTCAAGCCAACGACTATCCCAAACTGCTATATCTGTAACTGTGAACAGCTATAAGAGCCATAAATATAGATTATGAATATAAGTAATTTTTTAATTCATTTGTGTAAGATTTGTTTAGTATCAAAATTTTGAGTCAAACTGAGTGATCTGTCATCATAATAGTAGTAGTAGCTCTCTATTATCTTCGTGATGGCGAAACGTTGATACTAAATAAATTTACTCTATCATTTTGAAGATAAATCACCAAGTGTGACCTGTCTAACTCTCTACTATCCTGATAATGGATCACCAAGTATGATCTGAAATATTGACTGAATCTACTCTATTACCTCTATGATGGATCATCTTATTTTGATAATAGATCACAAGTGTAATCAGAATGTTGATACTAAACAAATCTTACACAGTTAATCTAGAAACTACTCTAACTCTGTACTATTCTACAATGGATCATAAAATATGACACAAAAATATTGATAATAAACAAATCTTACACAATTAATCCAGAAACTAATACTATAAACTGAAAATTTAATGTCTTTAAATCCTCACCACCCAGATCTCATGAACCATAAAACAAAGGGTCAAAAGAAAAGGCGGCTCTAGCAAGGAAATTTGAAGAGTTTGTTAAAACTTAAGGCTGAATCAGGCGGCCACCACGCTACAAAGTACGGTGATCAGATTTAACAAAAATTGGAATGGTTTGTTTACAATACGCCTTTAAAATAAATAAATAAATTGGGTAGCTTAAAGTATTTTTTGGTTGAAATCTGTGACCTGTTGTTCTTTGGCCCTTTGTTTTGAGGGGAAGAGAAAAAAAATTGCGTCGTTGACCATCTCCTGGAAAATGGGTTTTTCTCCTTTTGTCTGCTACTTCTTAAATTGTGCATATTTTTGTATCAAATGGTAAATAGTTCGCCTATAATCAAAGACAAATTAAGAGAACACTATTTACACCCCGGGCTATAATCAAAGGGTAAATAGTTTGGCTAGTCTCCAATAAAAATGCCGAAGGAAAAGTAATTTGGGCCTAGGGATTAGCAACTCAATATTGTTCTTCTATTTGTCGATTTGATAGCCTTCTATAAACTATTTTTATCTGCAATTATAGATAGTGATGGCTAGTGAAAATGTAAATTGAAATATCCAAATGTGGACAGACAAGACTACTGAAATACCCAAATGTGGACAGACGACTCATAATTTACTTACTCTGTTAAGAATTTCTAATTTTCAAAGATAACTGAAAATGTTTATTCTACAACTGTATAGCTCATTTATATATTTGGTAGTCTAATTTGGGTTTCCTGTCTTAATAAAATTTCATCGTGATTACTTACAGGATTGTTGGCAGCGATCCCTCCATCTATCAAGTGAAAACTTCTAGATCTTCCAGAAGATTGATCATGTGTTTTAAAGTAGTGGGGTGGAAGAAAAGTAGGAGCTGCAGATGTACCAATGCATACATCTTTCAGAAATGGATCCTTAAGAGCATTTTCCTTAGCCTGTATATATATAGTAAGACATTCAGTTAGATCCAGACCTGTTAACTGATGGTTTACAAAATCCTGGGATCCCACAATCTATAAGCTTAAAGTTGAATGCCTAAATTTTATTTCTGTAGACTACATAGCAGATGTCGATCTACATCAAGGGCCTCTAATTCTGACCAGTTTTGTATGAGAATTTTCTATTTTCAAACACACAATTAATGTAGTAAAATAATTAGAGACTTCACCTGCAACGTGGAGAAAATGACTGGCTGATGCAGTTTCACATCAAAAGTGGGTATCAGCACATTGGTCATTGTCTCGCTTAGACGTAGTGTTGGAATGTTTTCATGAAGGATCATGTGGAGGCACTGCCCTGAGTATTTGCAGCCACGGATGTAACTCTTGGCTTTTCGAAAACGACTCCAAATCCTATCAGAATTTTAATATGAATCAGACAAACACAGTAAAAATATTACAAGATTAATACAACAATACCAACTAGAGAGTATGTACGAACGTCTGTGGAAAAATTTCAGGAAGCCACTTTTTGTAGAAATTCGTCATTTCTTTGGAAGAAAACAGGGGACGGTTGTGGGCATTTGGAGAAGCTATCATGGCAGTCATCAGTCCTCCAGTGCTAGTACCAGCTATAAGATCAAAATAGTCTGCCAATCTGGCACCTGGTCCATCTAATTCCTAGTCAAAACAACCACAATGAACGTGTAATGGAACTTTCAAGACAGTGAGAAGTCAGTCCTATCGATAACAGAAGAAATTTCTTTCATTCTCAACTGCTTTTTACTGATGAATTCAACTAAATTATTCCTAGAAGAACATTGCAATACAGGGGACTAGAAAATGATATCCTTTAACTTCTCGACTTCTGACTGATTTTAAGTTCTGGATTCATATATGAATATTTGTTGATGGGTACCTGAAGTTTGGCCTCTAAGAACTCGAGAGCTTGGGCAGGAATAAGTCCCCTAACGCCTCCTCCATCAATACTCAAGATTGTTCTTATCTTTGCTCGTGCTTGAGCCATTTCTTGCTTTATGTTAATCTTAGAAAAATGTTTGCAGACATATTACATACATAGATTGTAAAAACATTAACCTCCAAAATTCGGGTGGGGCAAAAGATTCCAGTCATGCCCAAATCATTAAAAAAGTGGATTCTAAAAATGTTTAAAGGAGATTGACCGCCTATTTTACTTTACGGTCATACCCCATGTGCGATTCGCATATCCTTTAACTTCACATTAACCTTAACAAAATACATAGATTGCAGAAAATTTGTATATTTTCTATGAATTAGTGAGCTCCCACATTAATCTACAAACCTCGATTGGGGTAAAAGATTCCAGTCATGCCCAAATCATTTAAAAATAGGCTTTTAGAAAAAGTTTAAAGTGGTGTAATGGAGATTTTAGATCATCTAGGGGAAAGGACCCAGTAGTCGTGCACCCTAACTTCGCGCTTCTCAAAATCCTACTTGGAAATTTCAAATCACTTCGATTTTTTTACAGCAGCTTACTTGGCAAGTCCCCTGCTAATAACTAAGGTTTCAGGGCCACGTCATCAAATATGATGCCACATCAGCATGCTTTTTGCCAAGGTGTCCAAAACAGCCCCAAAAAAAAGTGAGACCAATAGGCGTGCAAAAGAGACCCTAATAGTTGTGCAGCTGACATGGCATCACCTGATTGGTTACTTTTTACAATATTAGTACATTTCTTAACAACTATTGGTACATTTCCTAACAACTGTTGGTACATTTCCTAACAAAAATTGATATTTTTTGTTTCAAACAATAGGTTTTATTTGTTCAATTTTTGGAACAAAAGGTATCAACAACCCTCACAACAATTGGTACATGCTCAACTACTGGGTCCTTTCCCCTATTTTACTTTACAGTCATACCCCATTTGCGATTCTTCTATAGTAGGAAGAAAAATCTTGACTCAGAAATGGGAAAGTTACTAGAAACGGTCCCCTCCGGGGGTTACAGTCAGTGGACGGGGCTCCATTTAAAATCTGCCTTCTAAGAATCTTGACCGGGAAACGGGGCAAAATGTAGGACAGTTTCTAAGAAAATTGCATGAAAATCGTCTTATAATAAATATCTAACATCAAATTTTGTGGCTATTAAATTTATTAAGAGAAGTATTGTCTTTTTTATAATTTTCTTGCATGACTAGATAAACAATATAATATTATTATTAAACAAGAGACGTCAAGTTCCTATCAATAGTGTGGTTAGTTTATATTAGGAATAATGAATAAACTAAACCACGTCTCAATTGACTAGGCCACATGTCTTAATTGTGTCTCGTTTATGTTGCAAGATCCAATATTATAGGAGTTTGTTTAGAAATCAATTGAGTCAATTATGGAAGTTGTTAAACTTCAGCATCAATTATAAATTGTAACATTTCTAGTTTAATATCAATCAGATATTCAATTCTTTGTGTTTTGTCATGGTATCAAAGCCAGTTATATAGAAGAGTTTGTAGATATTCAATTCTTTTTTTGAGAAACTTGTGCTTCAGGTATCTTGTATCCATTAGAGTTGTGCTTTCAACGGTTGGAGAGATCTCAAAACAACATTGTTTGTGTTGTTAAAAGATTTGTGATAAGTTAGAAATTATCAGCGGCAGGAGTAGAACAATTTGTATTTGTTGTTGCAATGGTTTGTTTTGTTGAGACTACAAGTGTTGGTTTTGTGATGGGGTGCCCTTTGTTACAGTTGTTATTATTGGATCTCTCATTGTGTTTTTAGCCAACTTCTTGCACTAAGTTGTTGCTCTATTGTTTGTGTTTGATTATGCATTATGTTTCATTCTATTATTGTGAGAGAGTTCTAATGGTGAGTTGTAATCTTGCTACTGCGAGTTGCACTAAGAGATTCGTGTAAAGAACCTATGTAAGCAGTTTAATAATTGCATTGTAAATGTCACAAAAATATAAGTGACTTATTGGAAGTGTCAAGGATGAGAATAGAAAAGTATGAAGAGTGCCAAGGGAAGGGATATATAAGTCATGGTTAGATGCAATGCCACCAATCCGTGTGAGAGGTGATTAAAGACGAGGTGTTATGAGATGACCTCACCCATATTTGTAAATATGGTCTACATATGACAGAGGTCTATGAATGAGGTAGATAGTGTTGTAAGAAATGCAACACAAAATGAGACCCTTCTGGAAAATTGACAGTCAACAAAAATTGGTTGTCAAGTTAAAGCTCAGTTTCGTTTAACACTGGCATAGATCCTTCGATAGTGTGCAATGACATTCAGCAAGAACAATTGTATGTAGATGAAAGGCAATATAGTGTAATCTTAATGAATATTAGTGTACTTTATTCATTAAGGAGGAGTGTTAGGAAAAATGAATAAACTAAACCACATGTCTCAATTAAATACGCCACATGTCTCAGTTATGTTGCAAGATCTACTATTATAGGAATTAGTTTAGAAATCAATTGAATCAATTATGGAAGTTGTTAAACTATAGCATCAATTATAAATTGTGGTGTTTCTAGTTTAATATCAATCGGATATTCAATTCTTTGTGTTTTATTAGTTTAGAGCGGAAAGTAAAAAAGGAGGAAGAAGAAATATGGAGATATATAGATAGAGAGGCAAATAGATATAGATATAGAGGGATCTAGAAAGGGAAAGAAAGAGAGAGAGAAGGGGCGGACATGTTTAGAGACAGAGGGGAGATAGGAAGATAGAGTGAGATAGGTAAATAGAGAGGAAAAGATAGAGAGACATAGAGAAATAGGGAGGGGGAGAGAGATAAAGAGATATAGATGGTGAGATATAGTAAGAGTAGAGATATACAATAAGATATGTAGAGAGAGAGAGATAAATAGGGGGAGAAAGAGAGAGAGGAGGGAAAGAGAGATCTATATGGGAAGATTATTTTTGTTATTGTTACTATCCTCTCACTAAATGTAGCTTACTACACTCATTTTACCAGTCACACTAATTAATATTAATAAATAAAATTTAATACATAAGATAGCTCTTAAAACCAATCACACTAAGTAATGGTAAGATAGCTCTCAAATAATCAATAACAATTTTTTATGTATAATTCATCAAGCGATATATTTTTTTTTGATCGGTTAAATCATTTTCTACACATTAAATAATCCAAAAAAATATTTTCTACACAATAGTTTAAAAATTAATTTGCTCAAAATTATACTGATATCTAAAAAACCTATTTTACCTAATAAACAAGGGACGCAAAGCATCAGGTTCTTGCCAGTAGTGTTAAGATATGTATTTAGAGTTAGGATTATGTGAGATTAGTAGTTTGATGTTACATTACCAACTTATAGATTCTGACTTTGAACTAAAATAATAGGTACTTGGTGAAAAATTGTATAAAGCTTTGAGGATCTCACTCAAGTCTATCATTGATAACTCTAATTTTGATAATGTATAAGAGTAGGGGGAGAAGGTGAACCCTAAGCATTTTTATTTTATTCTTTTCATCTTCTCCTTTGTGTTTGGTCTTACTTAAAGGGTGTGCCTTTTACGACCCACATTTTTTGTGAATAATGTAATTTTTTTCTTTTTATAATATAAAATTAATTTAGTCGATTATTCTCTCTCTCACACACTCAAACACATATATGAAATGAGGTATGAGGTACAATTAATTTCATCATCAATAGTATGTGCATTATTATTTATGGAAGAATCCAATCAAATTTGTAATCTTATATTTTTAATTAAATAAAGGTTAAGAAAAAATTATATAAAATTTTAAGACTAATTAAATGTATTGAAAGGCAAAATGACAAGTTTCTTAGCAGGAAAGTGTATGTAATGCATTCTTGAATATATAATAAGTATTGGATCTATTATGGTATGTGTAGAATGTGACATCAAATTTGTCAATTTGAAACTATGTACAACTAGTTTGCTCATAATGATTTAAATTGTTAGTTCTTTAAAAATTCAATCTAATTTATAATTTTATCTTTTTTATTAGATAAAAGCCAAGAGAATATTATATCAAAGTATCAAGACCAATAAAAATATTAGAAGGAAACATGGTAAAATTTTGTAATTAGGAGAGTGTATCTAATACATTCTTGAATATGTAATAGTTATTACTTTGTATAATATCATATTTATAAACAAGTAATAAGTTTATTTGAATGAAATTTTTAAGATTTGTTCAATGATTAATCATGTATTTTTATTTCTTAATAAATGTCTATTTTCATATTAATTTATCATATTTAGTATCTTTCAAAATTTTAAGTATTTAAATTTAATTTATTAATATTCTATTAGATTATCTCTATTAAAATGACTTTTTTTATCTTAGTGTACAACTATTTTCCATTTAATTCATTTCATTATTAAAAAGACAAGATCATATCAATTTATTTTTCCTACTATTAAAAATCAATAAATATTATGAACTTCCTTCATACTCAAATTAAATTACAAATAATGACAAATCTTAGAAAAAATATTCATTTAATTAAGTGACTAGAATACAAATAATGACAAATCATAAAAAAAAATCTTCATTTAACTAAGTGACCAATCCACAATATTGCATTTGTTTATTAATTTCATCTTTTCAATTCTACGTGTTCTCTATTTGCTCTCTATCATCTTGATGATGGATCACAAAGTGTGATCTGAAATGTTGATACAAAAAACTCATACACAACAAATCAAGATCAATTTCATATACGCTCAAAACAAACCTCTTGTTACGTCAGAAGGGCTTTACGTACTAGAACTTTCTAATTAATGCAAATTTCTTGTTTGATATGAGAGGAGTGCGTATGATTTATGATGCTAATGTGACGTTATTAATTTTGAGGTAGGAAGATGTTTGTAGATTTGAATATCTTGTAAAATATTGAATCCACAAGGTTTGAGAAACATAATTTGGCAGTTTAGATATTGATTTTTTCTACTCGTCTAACATCCGACAAACTTTAATACATTATGTTTATTTAATGCATTGTATGCATAGAAATTTATATATTTTTTTAGGAAAATTGAATTTTAGAGTTATTGTTACCAATAGGATGAAAGGAAATTATCATTTTCATAATTATTTAAAACAAAAACAAAAAAACTTAGACTATAGGTTTTTAGGTCAAAAATGTTAATTATAAGAATTGATTGGTTAAATTTATTAAAAAGTAGATTGAATGGATGCAATAGTATCCTACCTTGGCGGGAACTAAAAATAGATATATTAGCTTAAGTGACTTCTTAATTTTTAGAGTAAAATTTAATAATTTTTTATAATAATATTTTCAACAAAGATAAATCAAAGGTTTTCTATCTAAATGTTTCAAATATTATCTAGAATAGGCTCACCAAATTCTGGGGTTTCCAAATTGAAAGTATGCCATGTGAATAAATTGGGATCGCATTCTTCATGAGAAAAGTCAACAATAGTTTTTGCGATGGTGTTCTTACAGCAACAAAAAACAAAATATCTTCCTGGAAGAGCAAGTAACTTACTCTTCCAGGTAAAATTACCATGATCCAATCTATACTTTAGCATTATTCCCACATATCAAATGTTAGTGTTGTGCATGTCAAGGTCAAACTCTACATATTTCCAGTCCAAATTAGGATATTTCGTGTGGTTAGATAATGTTTCAAGCAAGGAAAAGATTCCACTTCTTTCTTGGGAGAAGGTTTGCTCCCCTAAAGACATGGGTGGTTCAAGTATTCGAAATCAAAAATTACAAAACCTTACCTTGAGAGCTAAGATGTTTTGTAAATTTTAATACCATTCCAAGTCTCAATGGAGTAAGATAGTGAGATATAATTATTTGGATAATTTTGAAAAGGAAATCATTTTCACCCTTAGAGAGCTTCCAAAAGGTTACAATTTCATTTCTTCTTGCAAGAAAATCATTTTACCACATCTCTCTCGAGTGATAAACAATGGCGAAAAGGAAAACATCTATGATGATGTTTGGAATTGATACTATTCTTTAAATAGCAATAAAATATGGGAACCTATTACACAAATCCTCAAAAGAATTTGGGGTACTAAATTTTGTTGGTATTATGGATATGTTCCTTGGTTTTGTCATTGATGTCAACACTTATCAACACTTATCCTTCTAGAGATCTTTGATTATGTTCATCAGCAAGTTCAGTGACTTATACATAGTTACCGGTATTTGGTTCACCGACGGGTTATATTGTTCACCAGCACTGAGGATAACTTGTTATCATCTGGAGATCACTTGGTTATGTCGAAGACATGGTTTGGACACTTGGTTTTGAAGATTTGGTTACTGGTCTAATCGGGTTGACATATTTGTTGTTACCGGCAAATTGGTCTAGGTTATGGATCGGCGTGCATTATCTATTCCAGATCAGCACGGCACGTTATGGAGATAGTTTAATCAATTAATATTGATGTTGAGCTGACATGATGCATCGCATCTTGACTTGTTGTAATTGTTTTTTATTGTAATATTCTTAGTGAGCCGACCTACACATTTGGTCTTAGGTTTTGGTATATATGTAAGATCTCTATTGTGAGATTAAAATGGGTATGGTATGTAATAAGCTATTGTAAGGTTGTGATATTCAGTATATGCGAATATAAGATGAGCTACTCACGCAGTCATCATTTGAAGGTTCAAGGAAGGTTTGAAGAGGACAATCGGAGCTTAACCGGTACTAAATCTAGCATTAAAGATGCCACTTTGAGTAATACAATATCATTGGATTTAATCATCCATTTTGTAGTCAGTGTGACTCCCATTTTGTGATTGAGCAGTGAGCTTTAAGCAGCTAGCCTTTCTGCATGTGCAGACACCATTTGTAAATACATACTATCTGCAGTAGTATCATCTGATTGTGGGTAAGGTTTCCCACCATGGTTTTTCCCCTTACAGGGTTTCCACATACAAATCTTTGTGTTATATTTCTTGGATATTGTTTCTCTTTATGTTTCATGCATTAAGCTTCATCGGTACTATTATTAACTATTAATCTATTTACCGGCATCTAGTTTGGTTTACCGGTATTATGTTTCAAGTTTGGTTAAAATTGTATATGAGATAAAATTATTAGACAACTGAATCACCCCCCCCCCCCCCCTCTCAGTTGCCTCTGGGTCCTAACAATTGGTATCAGAGCTCAGTCCTCTTTTTGCAGAAGTTTAACAACTTGAGGAGATTCTATGGCAACTAACTATTTTAGGAAGGACAGACTGCAACTTGATGGAACTAATTATGGTATATGAAAAATCAGAATGGAGACACATCTGAATTTCATTGGAAAAGACATATGGGATGTTAGACAGAATGGTTATGTTGGTCCTACACAAGGTCAACCTAATCCACCTACATTGGCTAAGGATCAAGAGAATGATTGAAAAGCAAGAGAAGAACTTTTGAGCGCTTTGTCATATCAACAAATCATGGAATCATCATATCGATCTACTGCTAAAGCTATTTGGGATAAGTTGGAGACATTGAATGAAGGAGATACCACTATCAAAATTGCAAAACTGGAATGCTTCCAGGTCAAGTATGAAATTTTGAAAATGGAAGAAGAAAGATTTTTTGCTTTTATGGAAAGGGTTAATGAAATTATTTTGGGAATACAATGTTGTGGAGGTTCCTTAAGTGAAGATGAAATTGTTTCTAAAGTTTTAAGAGAATTTCCACCGGCATACAAGATGAAAGTAACTGCTATAAATGAATTGAGAACTATGCCTAATACATCAGTATCTAGAGATACCTTGGTTGGAAAACTTTCAGCATTTGAGCTTGAGGAGTTTGGTCTTGTTGCCACAATTAAGACAGATTCGGCTTTCAAAGCATCATCATCTACAGCATCCTCATCATCAACTAATAAATCTGATTGGAAAGCACTCTATGCAAAAGAACTTGAAGACATCAGAAGAGAAAATGAAGAACTTGAAGAGCTTGAAACACTATTTGCAAGGAAAATTCCTAAAGGTCCTATTGGAAGTAAGTATGAAGATAAAGAACCTTTTAAATGTTTTAACTGTAATAAAATTGGTCATATGGCATCTATATGTCCGGGCAGACATGCAAGATTGAGAGAAGAAGCTAAAAGAACATATAAGCCTAACCCTGAATATCAAAGATACAGATTTAAGAAGAATAGAGACAAATCATGTTACTATGTTGATGAAGGAGTTACTGATGATTCTGATGAAAAAATAGGAGACAGTGGATGGGCTTTTGTTGCAATAACTGAAGATCAACCAGCACCTACTATTCCACTGGTAGAACAGGCCCTGGCAGCTAAAATTGAAGAAAATGATGAATGGATTATAGATTCCGGATGCTCACACACATGACTGGTGATAAAAGTAAATTCTTATCCTTTCAGGAATACAATGGAGGTCTAGTAAGATTTGCAAATGACAAAGCTTGTTTGATCAGAGGAAAAGGCACTATATCTTTTGATGGTAACCACAATACTGACAATGTTTATTATGTTAAAGGTTTGAAGCACAATCTTTCGAGTGTTGGTCAATTAGTTGAAAAAGGATTTCAGTTACAATTCAAGAATGGTAAATGCAAAATCATGAATAGAACTGGTTTGGAAGTTGCAACCAATAATCAGACTAGAGGTAATATCTTTCATTTGAATAACATTGAAAAGACATGCTTGATTGCACATATTGATGAAAGTTGGTTATGGCATAAAAGACTCTGTCATGTAAATTTTGATTGCATTGTGAAGATTAGTTCATCTAAGGCAGTAAGGGATTTACCTAAGATTGTAAAACCTCAGAATCTGGTATGTAAGGGATGTCAATTGGGAAAGCAAGTTAGAACAACTTTCAAAAGTATTTCTGAGAAAACTAATAATGTTTTTCATTTAATTCATACTGACTTATGTGGTCCAACAAGAATAAGAAGTCTACAGGGAGATAGATACTTTATGCTAATAATTGATGATTATTCTAGAATCTGTTGGGTCACCTTTCTCAAGGAGAAATCATAAGCTTTTGGGAAATTCAAATTATTCAAGGAACTTGTAGAGAATGAAACCGGCAAGAAAATCAAATATTTAAGATCAGATCAAGGAGGTGAATTTACATCTAAGGAGTTCAATACATTTTGTGAAGTGAATGGAATTAGAAGACAATTATCAGCACCCCGGACACCTCAGCAAAATGGACATGTGGAAAGAAAGAATAGAACTATTCTAGATGCAGCTAGAAGCATGATATCAAAAGCAAATCTACCTCATGTATATTGGATAGAAGCAGTGAACATAGCGGTTTACACTTTCAACAGAGTTCACATCAAAAGTGAAACCGGTAAGACACCCTATGAATTATGGTTTGGTGATATTCCTACTCTTAAGTACTTCAGAATATTTGGAAGCAAATGTTACATTAGGAGAGATGAGTATATTGGCAAGTTTGATCCTAGAAGTGATGAAGGAATATTTCTTAGGTATTCATCTAAAAGCAAAGCATATAGATTTTTTAATAAGAGATTGCAGAAAATCATAGAAAGTGCAAATGTGAAGATTGATAAACACTTTAGAAGAAATTCAAGGTCTATGGATTCTGAAACGGCAGTTGAGATAATCACTAATGAACCTATACAGAATGCACTATTACAGAATGTTGATCCAGTTACACCGGCATCATCAGAGAATTCCACAGTGACTGATGAACAGCAGCAAGTGAACACACCCAAGTATGTTAGATTGAATCATTCTGAAAGTCAAATAATTGGGAATAAGTATCAAGGAGTTATGACTAGAGAAAGACTGGCAAATGAAGAGGTATGTTTAATTTCTCAAATTGAACCAGCATCTGTTAATGAGGCATGTGAAGATAAACATTGGATTAAGGCTATGGAAGATGAATTAGAACAAATTGAAAAGAACAATACATGGACATTGGTTCCCCGGCCTAAAAATAAAAATGTAGTTGGAACTAAATGGGTATTCAGAAATAAACTTAATGAAGATGGTAAGGTAATCAAAAATAAAGAAAGATTAGTGTGTAAGGGATATTCACAGAAAGAAGGAATTGATTACAATGAAACCTTTGCACCAGTAGCTAGAATTGAGGCAGTCAGATTATTTCTTGCATTTGCAGCACACAAGAATTATAAATTTTATCAAATGGATGTTAAATGTGCATTTCTGAATGGTGATCTTGAAGAGGAAGTTTAAATTGAACAACCTGATGGATTTTCATTAACAAATGATAAAGATATGGTTTACAGGTTAACGAAAGCTTTATATGGATTGAAGCAAGCTCCTAGAGCTTGATATGCTAGATTGGACAAATATCTTATGAAACTTGGTTACACTAAAGGTAATGCTGACAACAACTTATATTTCAAAGTGAGTAATGAAGATATTTTGGTTATTTAAGTTTTTGTTGATGACATCATTTTTGGAGGAGAAGATGGATTGTGTAAAGACTTTTCTAATAAAATGCAAGAAGAATTTGAAATGTCTATGATTGGGGAGATAAAATTCTTTTTAGGATTGCACAGATTTCACAGACTGGTAAAGGTATAATCTTATGTCAATCAAAGTACTTGAAGTAATTACTGAAGAAATTTGGTATGGAACACTCTAAACCAGTAAGTACTCCTACGACAACAAATGACAAATTATCATTGAAGGATGATTCAGCTCCTATTAATCCGACAAGATACAAATCCATGATTGGAGGTTTACTGTATTTAACACAAACAAGACCTGATATAATGAATGCAGTATGTATTGTTTCAAGATTTCAGAGTAATCCTAGAGAAAATCATGAATCAACAGTGAAAAGGATTTTTCGGTATTTATAAGGCACAACAAATCTTGGTTTATGGTATCCTAAAGATGAAAATTTTGAGTTATGTGCATACACCGATGCTAATTGGGCAGGAGATGTAGATGATAGAAAGAGTACCACCGATGGGGCATTCTTTCTTGGTAGCAGATTAATTTCATGGTTGAGCAAGAAACAGAGTTGTACATCATTATCAACAACATAATCAGAATATGTTGTAGCAGCAACTAACTATACTCAGGTATTATGGATTAAGCAAATGTTGAAGGACATAAAGGTAAAATGCAATGAACCTATAATCATCTACTGTGACAATATGACAGCAATTGATATATCTAAGAATCCGGTATTTCACTTTGAAACTAAACATGTTTCTATCAAATACAATTTTTTGAAAGAGTGTTGAAGCAAAAGAAGTGAAATTGGTCTATGTGAATACTAAAGAGCAGATTGCAGACATTTTTACTAAACCTTTGCCTAAGGAAACTTTTGAATATCTCAGAGAATAGCTTGGGTTTATACCCTTGCCGATAGAGACTTAGACAGGGGATGCTCGGCATCAAACCGACAAAATTTACAAAGAAACTTTATTCGGCTTTGATGAAGGAGAGCTACTTCTCAGGGGGAGTAGTTAGATAAATTGGTATTTGTAATTGGTTCTATGAATTGGTTGTATCTAGTATTTATATTACTTTGGCATTTGATGTCAAAGGGGGAGAGATATCTATGGAAAACACATTACCCTTTGGGGAGAGATTATTCATTAGGGGAGAGATTTTTACTCTCTACATTTATATTTTAATTTATGATATTGATCTATTCTGGAGATTGTTGGTTTTTGGTTTATTGGCATTTCTGCTTTGGCACTTAGATGGTTTTTCCATCTTGTGTTGCCATCAATGCCAAAGGGGGATATTGTTGGTATTATGGATATGTTGTTTGGTTTTTTTATTGATGTCAACACTTATCAACACTTATCCTTCTGGAGATCTTTGATTATGTTCACCGGCAAGTTATATTGTTCACTGGCATTGACGATAACTTGTTATCATCTGGAGATCACTTGGTTATGTCGAAGACATGGTTTGGACGCTTGGTTTTGAAGATTTGGTTATTGGTCTAATCGGGTTGACATATTTGTTGTTACCGGCAAATTGGTCTAGGTTATGGACCGGCATGCATTATCTATTCCAGATCAGCACAGCATGTTATGGAGACAGTTTAATCAATTAACATTATTGTTGAGCCAGCATTATGCATCACATCTTGACTTGTTGTAATTGATTTTTATTGTAATATTCTTAGTGAGTCGACATTCACATTTGGTCTTAGGTTTTGGTATATATGTAAGATCTCTATTGTGGGATTAAAATGGGTATGGTATGTAATAAGGTATTGTAAGGTTATGATATTCGGTATATGCGAATATAAGCTGAGCTACTCATGCAGTCATCATTTGAAGGTTCATTAATAAAAAATTAGACTTCCTTAGCAATTAATCTCAAACTTAAGATATAATCTCTAAAATTAATTATCCAATAATCTCTTATAGTCCTTTAATTACCTAGGGTCTAAATAAATTGTCCTAGTTATTCAATTTAACAACCCTATTAAATAAAACCTCCATAAATTAAAATACCTTATAATTTAAAATTTAAAAAGGGACCAACTTGACCCTACATACCCCATTTTATTTCCCCAATTGTTTAGCCTTCCAAGGAGTTTAAAATCTTCTTATTAAAATACTTCTACATTTATTTAATAATTTAAAAGTACATTATCTAGTTTACAATTAACCATTAGGATTCCATATAATATAAAATTTGATTACATATATATATTTATAAGAATATATATATATATATATATATATATATATATATATATATTCCAAGATGAAAGAGGGGGGGGGTTCTCTTTTCTTTATTTTATTTATCTATTTATAAAAAAATTCAACCAATGTTACAGACTATCCCTATTTTTTTTAAAACACCCACCCACACACATAATCTCATTTAAAACCTATGTATGTTTGCCCTAACCCGAAACTAGGGTTAGGGCTTGTGTGTTATAACATACACTCATATTCCCTTTTTTTAAAATTCTATTAGCATTTTGCCCTAACCCGAAAATTGGGTTAGGGTTTGTGAGTGAGTGTGTGTGTGTGAATGCAGGTTGACGGCCGAAGGGGGGAGCAGCATTCGTTATTTTATCCCCGGTGGGCGCGCAGGGCCGAACCGGAAGCTATTTTCATCGTGGAGGAAGGAGAGGCAGTGCGGGGGTTACCCGTGAGCTGCAGACAGCGCCGCCCACAGCTGCGGGCTCCCGCAGTCTGTGGACGTCGCCACCCACAGCTGCGAGTTCCGTAGTCCGTGGACGTCGCCGCCCACAGCTGCGGGCTCCCGTAGACTGTGGACGTCGCCGCCCAAGGCTGCGGCCACATTTCTCTCTTTAAAAAAAAATGCATTTTTTTCTTTAAGAGTATTTTTTTTGTGTTTAATAATTATGTTTAAGAGAAAACGTTTATATATATATGTGTGTGTGTGTGTGTGTGTGTGTATATATATATGTGTGTGTATATATAAACATTTTCTCTTAAACATAATTATTAAACACAAATATATATATATAGATCTAGAGAAATACATTACTGGTTTTATTTTTAATAAACAAATTTTCAAAATAACATTTAAATGAAGAAAATATATATATATATATTAATATTACTATTTATAACTCATTTAGGCAAGCTTATGAGATTACCCTCCTTTTTTTTTCTTTTATAGCTTTAGGATGCAAGCAGGGATTTTCTATTAAAATTTCGTAGTATGTTAAAAAGAAAAAAAGAAAAAAAAAAAAAAAATTCTTAAAGCTGGAATATGTATGTTTTATATTCTGTTTCTCCTTTTTGTTTAAAACTAACAATCTGCAACTAATATCTACAATGCATTCTAACAGCAACTTAAAATATAATCATTTTTTGTAAACAAATTAAATCTAAGAACTAAATGCTAATCTTTCCTTTGTTACATTAAGCTACTACCTTAAGATTTATTTTCTGTATTAAATGGGAAAATAAATGACTGATTTATTTATTTGCAGCAGCATAATAACATAAAAGAACATGTAGTAATAAACTAAATTTATTTGCAGAATACATAAAAATGCAACAACTTCATATATATATATTTTTTTGAAACCATAGAACTTAATAAAACTTATACATTTTTTTTGACAAAAATAACTAAGTATACTCATGCATTTCTTTAAGCATTTTATTTATTTCTAAATGAAAAAAGCATTACATATGGGATTTGAAAACCCTACTAGCCTCTCCTTTTTAATGGAGAAGAACTTATATTGAAATACATACTTTACTTGCTTTTGGAAAGATAAATACAACATTGACTCCTCTTTTCTTTTTACTACAAATTAAAATACAATTTCCTTTCAAACTTTTCTGCAACATAAAACAGCAACTAATCCCTTTATTCTTTCTTTTCCATCCCAAGCAACCTGCAATAAAAATACAACTTGACCATGGAGAGCTCACCTCCCAGCCTAGGCTTACTAGAAGCCACCCCCGAGCTTGGAGAACCAAACACTAGACGGGTTACAAAAAAACAAACAACACAACAACAAAGACAAACACTCAACATGCATCTTCCCATCCCAAGCTACACTTTCACCACATTTTGTGATGATCATTCCACGTGTGGAAGTGGACCAAGTACCATTGGGGAGATTGCAAGCCAAATTACAACTCAAGCCACCTCATGGCAATACAAAATACAACAAAAGATTCATCTCCACACCTTATGCCCCCCAAAGGCTCAAAAGCCATATTCTCTCCCCTTATGACCCCCAAATGCATACACAAGGCTATGCAGCAAGGGTCACAAAGGACACCCTTGAGATCACTCTCCTTAAGGAGAGCCTCTCACCCAAGGCTGTCATACTTCTTCCACCCCAAGACCATCCTACTCTCCCAAGAGTAGGAGGTCTTGGACACTCCCAAAACAAGAACACATAAACAAAAACATAGAAATGAAAACTTACATTTTTCTCCTACAACAATTCACATATACACATCTCTTTCAACAAGCATTTCTTTCTTTCAAAAACAACATAAACAACATAAACAAAAGGGAATAAAACCAACCTTAATCTGCCAATAGGTATGTTAGACTTAGTTGGGGATGAGCTGCCCAAATCCACACAAACTTTCCACCAACACTTCACCAAAATTCTATCCTACCACTAAATTCCAAAAATTGCATAATCTCCAAAAATGGAGAGTGGGTGATTACTCACTAAGTCCCTAATCCTTGCCTAAGAAGGCCTCTCACACACTTCCCAACCCCTTGGGTGAGGTGAGAGTTCCCATTGGTTGCTCTTCCCAACCTCTTACATATTACTAAAACTGGAAAGGGAAAAGGTAAGTGAGGATGGGGAAGAGAGTTTGACATCAAAAGGGAAGGTTGTCTATCCTAGGAGGAACCTGCTAAGTTGAATTTTCGCTCACTTTGGGAAAACCACTTTTTAAGGTGACTAAATAGTCACATGTTTCAAAATACCCCTAACCCATAGGTATACCCTTTAGACCTTTGGAAAAGCCCTAAAACTGACCCTAGGAGTCCACTTGACCCCTTAGAAACCCAACTGAAGTTAACCTACGGGTCAAACCCGAGTTTACCACTCCCAAGACTCCCTACCCGAGGCAAATTTGGGACCACACTCATGTGTTTGAATGGCTTTGGTAGAAACAAAACTCCCTCCAAGAGACAAGTCAAGATCAATGACACTAATCACCACATGTGTCAAGTGACACAATAAAATACAATATAAAAGTCACACATGGAATTAGTCTCTTGTAGGATTACACATATACATAAAAATCAATTTTAACACTCAAGCATCATTCACTTCACAAATAAAATACATTACAAACGGGGTGTTGTCTCTCCAAATAGACAACCCCTGGCTTAACAAACGTACATTGGTCTAGGTTTGGTTCTCCATATAAATTCCATGGTCACATGGATAATTTTCCTGCGCATCTCAATTAACACATTAGTAATTCCAAATAATCACAATTATACATAATTAAATACATAGATTTCATTGCACATCAAACACTCATACATTTGGCAACAATAATTCAATATCTCATTCATTCAAATTCGATTCCACATAAGCAATTAACATAATTCTCAAAATTGAACCATTCATAAAATAAGCATCATTTTTCTATCGTCAAAATGAAGTCTTGAAATTCCAATAATGACATTCACCATTTCAAAGTAATTCTATTCTAGCAACATATAAAGTTTCATAATCATCAAGCATAAAATAAAGCATCAACATATGTCAATGTGATCCAAATCATGGAATCATATAGGTTCTAAATCCATAAAGCATAAAATAAAGCATCCATAATAGTCTCAATATGCAAATACTTGAAAATGTCAAACTGAGTCGGGGTAGGGCCTCACACCCTCCCCCTCTAGGAATGAACTTCCTCCTGGAGTTCATCAAAAAGGTGGGGGTACTGTGCTCTCATACGTGTTGCATCCTCCCATGAGGTCGTGACCTCATCATAGCAATCCCACTGGACCCTAACTTGGTCCAGCTCTCGACCTCGAAGGCCCAACGTCCAATGTGCCAAAATGCAAATGGGCTCCAAAGCTAGCTGCCCATCTGACTCCACCTGCAAGGCATCCCAATCCAGAATATGAGACTCATCATAGATATACTTCCTCAAAACTAAAACATGAAACACATCGTGGATGCGTGACAGGCTAGGTGGCAACGCTAAACGGTAGGCAACTGGTCCTATCCTCTCAAGGATCTCAAATGGTCCTACAAATCGAGGTGCGAGCTTAGAACCCTTTCCATAACGGATTGGACTCTTATGCGGCCGCACTCTCAAGAAGACTCTGTCTCCAACCAAGTAGCTACGATCTATCCTCTTTGCATCTGCATATTTCTTCTGTCTATCCTGTGCCTCTCTAAGACGCTGCCTAATCAAATCCACCTATTGTTCCATATCCTGAACTATCTCAGGACCAATAGCAACTCTATCCTCTATGCGGTCCCAACTCAACAGTGTCCTACAAGGTCTACCATATAATGTTTGATAAGGTGGCATCCCCAAGGACGTGTGATGCCCATTGTTATAGGCAAACTCCACTAAGGGAAGGTACTCTTCCCATCTAGTCTGGTGATCCATGACGTACATGCGAAGCATATCCTCTAACACCTGATTAACCCTCTCTGTCTGGCCATTCGTTTCCGGATGATAGGCTGTACTGAAATTGAGCTTGGTACCCATAGCTGCCTGTAATGCCTTCCAAAAGGAAGAAGTGAAGAGGGAATCCCTATCGGAAATGATCTTGTGTGGAACACCATGAAGTCTGACAATGTCTCGCAAAAACACCTGTGCTACTGCTGGTGCTGTGAAGGTGGTACGAACTAGTGAAAAGTGGGCCACTTTGGTCAACTTGTCAATCGTCACCAAGATGGCATCATGGCGACGAGATGACATAGGGAGACCAATGATGAAATCCATTGATATAGTATCCCACTTCCACTCTGGTATAGCATGAGATTGGAGCAACCCACCTGGATGGCGGTGCTCCGCCTTGACTCTCTGACACTCAAGGCATCGGGCTACCAACTCGGCAATAAGTTGTCGCATTCCTGGCCAATAGTATAATTCCCTCAAGTCAGCATGCATCTTATTGACCCCGGGATGTGCTGCATAAGGAGCTCTATGAGCCTCTATGATAATGAACTCCCGCAATCCCCCAAAAGAAGGCACATAGATGCGCCCTCTATGGCGTAATAAACCATCGAACTCTAAGGAATAATCCACATATTTCCCTTCTAAAGTTTCCTGAGATCGTATAGCTTAGAAAACCTTTAAATACCATCCGTCCTCTGGCAACTATTACATGATCTGATCTCTCAAATCCGTGCTCATAGACATGGTGTATACCTCATGACGTCTCCTACTCAAAGCATCTGCAACTACGTTTTCCTTCCCTTTGATGTAGTGAACGTCAAAATCATACTCGCACAAGAATTTCATCCATCTCCTCTGACGTGCATTAAGATTCGGCTGAGTGAATATGTACTGAAGGCTCTGATGGTCTGAGTGCAACTCAAAATGATGACCCAAAAGGAAATGTCTCCACCTCACAAGTGCATGCACTACTACTGCAAGCTCAAGGTCATGAGTAGGATAATTAAGCTCGTGAGTCTTGAGTTTCCTAGACTCAAAAGCTATAGCTTTGCCACTCTGCATAAGGACTGCTCCTAAACCCTCTAGGGAAGCATCTGTGCAAACCATGAAATCAGCTGAAGAATCTGGTACTACAAGGATAGGTGCGGTAGTAAGTGCCTTTTTAAGTTCCTGAAAGGCCTTCTCGCACTTCTCTATCCACTCAAATTTCTTCCCTTTGCGTTGAAGAGAAGTAATAGGATGAGCGACTCTAGAGAATCCCTCAACAAAACGTCGGTAATAATCTGCTAAGCCCATGAAGCTCCTGACCTCTGTCACACTGGTAGGCACTGGCCAATCCATAATGGCTCTGATCTTCGATGGGTCTATTGAGATCCCATCACCGGATATAACATGACCAAGGTACTTGACCTCTGTTCTAAAGAAAGCACACTTCAACAAACTGCCATACAACTGATTATCCCTTAAACACTTCAAAACCTATCTCAGGTGCTCCTCATGTTCCTCCTCATTGTGTGAATATATCAATATGTCATCGAGAAATACAATCACAAAACGGTCAAGGAATGTGCGGAATACTCCATTCATGAGACTCATGAAAACTGTTGGGGCATTCGTAAGACCGAATGGGACCATGGTGAACTCATAGTGGCCATATCTAGTACGAAATGCGGTCTTGTGGATATCGCTATCCACTATCCTCAGCTGATGGTACCTTGATTTTAGATCAATCTTGGAAAATACTTTGGCACCCTGTAGTTGGTCGAATAAATCATCGATTCTGGGCAACGGATATCAGTTCTTGATGGTTACTTTGTTCAACTGACGGTAATCCATGTATAATCGGAGAGACCCATCCTTCTTCTTCACGAAGATGACTGGTGCACCCCAAGGGGATACACTAGGGCAGATGTGGCCCTTCTCTAGGAGTTCCTCAAGCTGCATCTTGAGCTCATTAAGCTCATTTGTGGTCATTTTATATGGTGCTCTTGAAACTGGTTCGACCCCTGGAACAAGGTCTATATGAAAATCAATCTCTCTATGGGGTGGCATACCAGGTAACTCTGAAGGAAATACATCTTAAAATCCCTTAAGGATAAGATGGTCATCAATAGATGGTTCCTTTTCTTCTTCTTCCTCTCTATCACTAATGGTGATGGCAAATAATTGACATCCCTTTCGCATGCTCCGCTTAAGCTGCATGGCGGAGATCATACGAAGAGACACGGGTCTCTGAATTCCAGTGATCACTATGGGAGAACCATGATCATCCTCACACTCGATCCTTTTTAGGCGACAATCCATCTTGGCTCTGTGGGAATAAAGCCAATCCATGCCAAGTACGATGCCATATGATCCGAGTGGTGTAACTCTAAGGTCTACTAAGGTGGTGGTATTACCAATCTGAAGCTGACAACCCTTAACCTCTGATTCCACTGACACTCTAGCCCCTGAAGCTAATTCCACTACCCAACTGACCTCTTGTCTAATTGCCACTAGCCCACAACGCTCCACAACCAATGGAGATATAAAAGAGTCAGTAGCTCCTTAATCAAATAATATAGATACACTGCTACCTCTGATCATACCTGCTACCTCAATAATCGTGGCCTGATGCTCTGCCTGGCAGTTGTCAACCACTGCGAAGACCCTATGGGACTTGCCCATATCTCCAATTGTCGACTCTGATGCTGCCATCCTCTAATTTCCTGCCATCTGACCCTGAGGACACTCTCTCGCCATGTGTCCCATGGCTCCACATGTGAAGCAAGCGCCACGTGCCTGAAACTGCACTCCCTGTGGTCTGGAGAAAGACTGTCCCCCTATCCTGCTAGAACCACTATACCCACCTCTGGAGGATTGCTGAGTCCTCGCCAGAGGTGTGTAAGGAGCCTGAGATCTCTGATCTCGCCTCTGACCCTGTGACTGCCACTGCTTGGGCTTCGTGCCCTGCTGACTCTGCGGAGGCCTTTGCCTCTGGTTTTGTTGTGCTTGCTACGAAGGAGGGGGTTTGGAGAACCCCGATGTGTGTCTATTGTTACCTTTCCAATGGGGTTTCTGAAACCCATAAGTCTGTGGTGTAAGGTTATGGTTCTGGAATTGATCCCTTGAGTCCTGGGGTCTGACCTGAATCTCCTCGGCTATCAAAGCCTTCTCCACAGCAACCCGAAGGCTCCTTGGAGCGGCCATTCTCACTGGTCCTGCTATGCCGGAGTTCAATCCTCTGATAAAACGGTTGATGAGAAGCTTCTCATCTTTCAGGTAGTTTACGTACAGTAAGAGTTCAAAGAACTTGTTCTCGTACTGGGTCACTGAAAGACCCTTCTACTGGAGGTCATGAAACTCATCCACCCTATGCTGTCTGAAATGCTCTGATAAGTACCTCTCCCTGAATCTCTCTATGAAAATCTCCCAAGTGACGGTTTCTATCTCTAAGCCACACTTATATTCTTCCTGTCTCCACCATGTGGAGGTTGTTCCTCGCAATAGGTGTACCACTACACGTGCTTTTAGATTGCTCTCATAAGAGCGCAATGCAAAGCACCTATCTAGGCTCAAAAGCCATGCCTCTGCTTCTACCCCATCGGTAGATCCCCCAAAAGATGGTGGCTGAAGACGCATAACCTCTCTGATTAGATCCCCTGGATCCCGACGTGCCCTCTCAATATACACTGGTGCTACGACTGGAGGTGGTGCTGGTAGGTGAACGGACTCGGGTTCATGCCCAGCCTGACTCTCTACGGGATTAGGAGGTGGACTCCTACTCCATTCCTGTTCTACTGTTCTACGGCTTCCTAAGTTCTGGTTCTCAACATTATGATCTACAGCCGGAAGCCTATCTTGAACTATGCCAATCAGGTTCTGTAGAGCTACCAAGATGTCTCGGTTTGGGTCAACTGATCGTTCGGGAGGGGCTTTTGGGTTCACTTCCGGAACCGATTCCTCCCTAATGACCTCTTTGCGTGCCATGCGTTCATGCCTAGGGCCTCTACCACGTTTGCAAGTTTGTCGCGTAGTTGGAGACATCCTTTTTAAGAATAAAATAAAATGAAATAAATAAATATTTTAGGAGAAATATTTTTGCTAATTTAAAAATAAATATAATAAAAATAAATACAATTTAATTAATTAAATAATTATAGCAAAATGTAATGGAGTAAGGTTCCTAGTGTTGGTAACCTTGCTCTGATACCAAAATGTCATGCCCAAACTTTTGGGCACAAACGGAATAATTTTTTTTTTAAATACTTAACCTAGTACGACTAACTTAATAGAAATAATGCAAAACTGGTTTAGTCTTAACTATGTTTTGAGTGAATCCACACAACTAAATTAATCTGGTGATAAAATTATCTAAGTTATCAGCGAGCTAATATTTCTCCAAAAGAGTTATCACTAATCTTTCATTAATAAAAAATTAGACTCCCTTAGCAATTAATCTCAAACTTAAGATATAATCTCTAAAATTAATTATCCAATAATCTCTTATAGTCCTTTAATTACCTAGGGTCTAAATAAATTGTCCTAGTTATTAAATTTAACAACCCTATTAAATAAAATCTCCATAAATTAAAATACCTTATAATTTAAAATTTAAAAAGGGACCAACTTGACCCTACATACCCCATTTTATTTCCCCAAGGGTTTAGCCTTCCAAGGAGTTTAAAATCTTCTTATTAAAATACTTCTACATTTATTTAATAATTTAAAAGTGCATTATCTAATTTACAATTAACCATTAGGATTCCATATAATATAAAATTTGATTACATATATATATATATATATATATATATATATATATATATATATTCCAAGATGAAAGAGGGGTGTGGGGGGGGGGTGTTTCTCTTTTCTTTATTTTATTTATCTATTTATAAAAAAATTCAACCCATGTTACAGACTATCCCTAATTTTTTTTAAACACCCACCCACACACATAATCTCATTTAAAACCTATGTATGTTTGCCCTAACCCGAAACTAGGGTTAGGGCTTGTGTGTTATAACATACACTCATATTCCCTTTTTTTTATTCTATTAACATTTTGCCCTAACCCGAAAATTTGGTTAAGGCTTGTGAGTGTGTGTGTGTGTGTGTGTGAATGCAGGTCGACGGCCGAAGGGGGTAGCGGCATTCGTTATTTTATCCCTGGCGGGCGCGTAGGGCCGAACTGGAAACTATTTTCATGGCGGAGGAAGGAGAGGCGGTGCGGGGGTTACCCGCGAGCTGCGGACAGCGCCGCCCACAGCTGCGGGCTCCCGCAGTCTGTGGATGTTGCCGCCCACAGCTGCGGGTTTCGCAACCCTGTGGACGGCGCCGCCCACAACTGTGGGTTCCGCAATCCGTGGACGTCACCGCCCATAGCTACAGGCTCTCGCAAACTGTGGGCGTCGCCGCCCAAGGCTGCGGCCACATTTCCCTCTTTAAAAAAAAATGCATTTTTTTTTTAAAGTATTTTTTTTTGTGTTTAATAATTATGTTTAAGAGAAAACGTTTCTATATATATATATATATATATATATATATATTTATATATGTATATGTATATATATATATATATATACATATACATATATATATATATATATATATATATATATTTATATATACATATAAATATATATGTATAAATAGATCTAGAGAAATACATTACTGGTTTTATTTTTAATAAACAGATTTTCAGAATAACATTTAAATGAAGAAAATATATATATATATATATATATATATATATATATTACTTTTTATAACTCATTTAGGCAAGCATCATTTTTCTATCGTCAAAATGAAGTCCTGAAATTTCAATAATGACATTCACCATTTCAAAGTAATTCTATTCTAGCAACATATAAAGTTTCATAATCATCAAGCATAAAATAAAGCATCAACATATGTCAATGTGATCCAAATCATGGAATCATATAGGTTCTAAATCCATAAAGCATAAAATAAAGCATCCATACTAGTCTCAATATGCAAATAACTTAAAATGTCAAACTGAGTCGGGGTAGGGCCTCACAAATAGTCTGTACTGTACCTTCTTAATTCGTATTGTACCTTTGGGAAAGTGTTCATGGTACTTTTTTAATTCTTTGTAGTTGATTGTGGCATTGGTTTCTTCAAAAAGTTTGATTTTACAAAATTATTTCTAAAACTGGGTGCTTGCTGCCCTGTCAAGGGTTTGAAGCTCCAAAATGACTCCACTTGACTAATCCATACTTGGGATACCACAATATGGATTCAGTCAAGTTGACACTCATGTATATACTGTACATATGCTTTTTTTTAAGCCAAAATGGTGGTTGGAAGAAGGATTTGAGTGAATACTAGGCAAGTATTGATTACTCGACTAGTAGTGTGTTTAAAACTCAAGAGTTGCACCCAAAGTCTAATTTGGGGTGTGAAAATACATGGGGCAGAGGTATGGACATATGGCCAATGGTGTGTAAGATAAAATTTCCTCATTGGTTGAGCTTGATCCAATCAAACTTTATCATTTTGTAAGCAAACAGTGAGTTCACTATTTTTATGAGTTGTATTTGACTAAATGCTCATGGAATGCCTTAAGAGCATAATCCAAGCCTTGAATCATGAAGGCATTGTAATAGGAGGTTTTCTAAATGTTTTAAGACCTCATTGAGGCTCTGTACAAGTTAATATTTCTTGTGTAATAGGTCCAAAGAGTGCAGCAGCAATCTGACTGGTAAAGGGCAGCAAATTGACAGTCTTAATGACATTTCTCTCCATTTTCAGTTGCTTGCCAAGTGTTTGCTAAAATGATTGTATGGAAAGGGTAGGGGAAGCTCTAAATTTCTATGGCAGAGGTCTCCAAGTAGTATGGGAGGATGAAACAATTTTGATGGAGTGAATCCATGGTGGAAGCAGCCAAACCCTCTTGAAAACCCTTGTTTTGAGGCTACAAAATAGGACAGTCATAAAAATGAGCAAAATAGACCTCTCTTGGCACTAATTCATGATTTTGGAAAAAAGGGTACTCAAAAATATTCGCCTTTTTCAAAGATTCCAAGTTGGGAGTGAGTAATGAGCAAAATAGTGTTTCAGGAGGGCTAAAAAGGGCTCTTTCCTTATAGCCCTGTTTTGGGAAAAACTAAGAATCCAATTGGAGTAAGGTTTGGTGACCTTGTAAAACCTTTTGAAATTAGTCCAAATCAACCTTGGAAACCTTGTTAAGCCCTCAAAACACCAGTTTAGACATTTAGGGGTTTGGACTTAGAATAGTGGATTTGAGTAACTTGAAGAAGCAAACTAGACAATGTTGCATAACACACAAATGGCAATTTTTGAAAGAATGCTCAAACCCAATTGTAAGGAGGAGTTGGGGGTTTGTGAAACATTAGGAGAACAATCCTAAATAGTGTGATAAGTGGCAGATGGAGCCTTGGACAGTGCATAGCCTAAATTGGTGGTTTGATCCTTTGGTGGTGCATTTGAACAAGCAAATGACTATGAGTCTAAAACCAAGTTTGACTAACAAAACTTGAACAAAACTTTGCTGCCCCCACATGTTCATGTTGGATTTTCTAATATGCATTTGGAAACAGCAAGTTGGATGCCAAGAGCAGGGGTTGACTAAGTATAGTTGGAAGGGTTAAGTATTTTGAGTAGTTTTGTGCATGGGCAAGAGCCATCACCTAGAAGGGAGTTTGTTGGGCAAGCCAACCATTGAGAATTTGACATGACAATAATAGGATAGATTGGATATTCAAACACAATAGACTCTACAATTCCTTAGCCAATAAATTGTTCATTTTGAGTAACTAGCCTTGTGAGTGCTTACCTACCAAGCTCCCTATCAGAGCTCTAGGCAGCTGGCCTTTCTACATGTACAAACGCCATTTGTAAACACATACTATCTGCAGTAGTATCATCTGATTATGGGTAAGGTTTCCCACCATGGTTTTTCCCCTTATAGGGTTTCCACGTATAAATCTATGTGTTATGTGTCTTGGATATGGTTTCTCTTTTTGTTTCATGCATTAAGCTTCACGGTACTATTATTAACTGTTAATCTATTTCCCAGCATCTAGTTTGGTTTACCGGTATTATGTTTCAAGTTTGGTTAAAATTGTATATGAGATAAAACTATTAGACAACTGATTCACCCCCCCCCCTCTCAATTGCCTCCGGGTCCTAACAAAGTCAAGGATTACTTCACCCTTGATTACTCTTCTACCCCTTACAAACTCATATACAAATAAGTATATTTTCTCCCAATTCCTATAGATATCAAAGTCTACAACTCTCTCCTAAAGAGGGAACCAAGTCTAAGTTGGCCTAATCATCTTTATTAGAATTTATCTTGTTTACCAAATGATAGAGAATTTACTTGGCTTACCCTAAGAGACAGAACTCTTACAAGAATGTGATTAGACAAGATGGGCATTACCTCATTAACTTCAAATGTGTTTTATGTGACAAAGGTTTTGAAAGACTTGATCACTTACTCCTCCACTGTGAATTTGCACAAACTATTTGGAAATGGCTCCAATAAAAGTTATCTTGGTAGGGTCCATCATCTCCCACCTTACTTCAACTGCTCCAAAGTTGGATCTTTCTATATAATAACCTTATCCTACCCTTGGATGGTGAATACATCAATTGTCCTCTAGAATATTTGGCTTGAAAAAAATAACAAAATTTTCAAAAGAGGAAACTCAAACTTAAAGTAGATCCTTTTAAAATTGAACAATCTATTTTAGAAGTTACTACGAGTTTTTTACTCAAAAATCCAAATGTCAAGAGGTTTTTCTCCTCTTGGGATAAGCTCATTTCAAACTCTTGGAAAATTCTAAAACCTCCTTCTTTTCATGGTTCAATCAAGATTTCCTCTAAAGTAAATCAAAGCTTAGTTGCATGGAAACCCCCTCCAACATAGTGGTTTAAATTAATCTTTGATGGTGCCTCAAAAGGCAACCCTAGCATCTCTAGGGTAGGGGCAATCATAAGAGACCACAAAGGGAAAATTTTCAAGGCAGCATGTACAAAACTTCCTCTTGGTACGAACAACACTACAAAATTTCTAGCTCTCCTATTGGGACTCTCCCTAGCTCTCAAACACAAGGTTAAAAACCTATGCATGGAAGGTAACTCCACGGTGGTATTTCAAGCCCTTTCTCATTCTGTCACTCCTACTTGTCATCTCAATTACATTTTAAAACATGTACTATCCCTTATCAATGGCTTAGATGAATTCTTTATATATTTGCACCCTTGTAGAGGAGATTTATTTATATTAAATACACTAATCTCTCATTCCTCCTCGATGTTCTACTAATGTCGCAATAGAAAGGAAACTTCTCTTAAAAATAAAAGAAATTTCTCAACAATGAGTATACTTAAGAGTTGCATCTTCCTTAATGAAGGGGTCCTCTTTTGTCTTGCTACATTTACTCAATCATGCCTCCCTACACTGACCTAAGTAGGAGTATAAATTTCATATTTTCTAATCCTTTCAAGTCATGCACCTCCAAGACTGGGAGCAGGGGTGAAGTTTTGTAGCATTTGTATTGTCGTACTTTTACATCACTCCATCAATCTTACTAACTTTTGAGCCCATTACTTCAAATATTTCTCTAAAAAAATCTTTCCTAATTTTATTAAAAATCTAAACATTTCTAAGTTAGACAACTATAGTAAGAAGGAGATTAAAAGTCTCATGAATTAAGGGAGAGGAATCAACTCGGTAGCCAACAAAACGCATAGTGCCAAGGCTACGTCTAGTCAAACAGATCTTCGTATTGTTTCCTTACAATCTCCTTCATGCTCTTTGAGGTGTATGAGTCCATGAATACTATCAACAATGACAATAAACTATAATGTATGTGTGTGTGTGTGTGTATTTAGACACCTAAATTTGATTAATTTAGTTAATTTAATTTGGCTACCTTGAGTAACATGTCTTTAATTAAATAATTACACATTATTTAACTAGTTAGTGTTCCCTACTTCTAGCTAATTAATCTTATTAATTACGCTATAGTCCCCCTTTAATAAATTATTTGACAATCACAATCATTTAATTAATTAAATTTAACCCTTTTATTCTATTAAATAAATCAAAAGCATAATTTGATTATTTAATTCACATTTGTCCTTTCCTCCTAATATTCCCTCATAAAATTAATTAATTAATTCTATTTCCCCACATGTCTCCTAACTCTAACCCTCACCTACCCTTCCTCTAGCCTAACTCGCCTAACTAACCAACAGTTTAGTCAACCCTATTGTTTATCCCTCATCATATGAGTGCACATTCCCAAAATATCCCAAATTTCCTAAAATTTGGGAAGTGCCTTTAAATTTGGAGGAAACAATTTCCTAAAATTTGGGAAAATATCCCAAATATCTTAAACCATGGAAATATCCTCATTTTTGGGGAACCAAAATTCTTATAATTTGGGAAGATATCCCAAATATTTTAAACCATGAGAATATCTCTATATTTCAATCTCTTTTAGAATAGAACCTTCCTATTTGGGTGTCTCGCTCCCAAATAGGCATGTGTCCTCAAGGACACATGTTATTCCTTCCAATGACACATGTCTTTCTTAAGAACAGATGTCATTTACATCCATGACACATGCCCTTCTTGGGGACATGTGTCTCTATCTCATCACTCTCCATCTCTCATTATAGCCTATTTAAACCCCCCATTTTCCTTCCTTGTTTATCCACTTTCATTTTCATACTATCATAATGCAGAATTGTTCATCCATCTTCATTTTCATAACCTCATAATGTAGAATTGTTCACTCACTATTTTGCACATCCATTAAGCATCTCACATCCATCGTGCATCTCATTCTAGCTTAATATCCATCTTGCATTTACTGCCATGGAGCATAATCGAGTATCTATCATTCATCAAGAACACATCAAATTAGGAGACTATCAAATTGAAAGATAATCTAGAGTTTGCAGTTTAATTGCTTCTACTTTCTTTATCTAGTTTTCTTCCTTTTTAACGTCTTAATCTTGAGTGTGGTTGAAATATGTGTGTTGCTTGTTTAGTTCATCTTTTCAATCTCTTTAGTTTACATTCACAATTTTTTGCATACATTTCTGGCACACCTAGTGGGACCCACTTCATGGGTCATTTTAATCTTTTGTTGTTGTTTTAGTGCTTTTGAATCACAAGTTTTGGCACTTGGAGACAAGAAACATTCTGTTTGCAAGATCAAGTACAACTTCTTGCGTCAATGACTGGGAGTTCACATGTGTATACTTAGTATTTTGGATCTATTTTGACCATGTTTCATATCCATTATGCCAGTGTGTTGCATTCATCCAATTGGTGTTTCACATGAACCTGTTGAGTGTTTTACATACGTCATAAGTAAAAGTGGGTGAGGTCTATAAGTTGGTTTTGTTATTTTGGGGGTCACCTGTCAATTTTTGATGTTAATTTGCTTCCAATTTCAAGAATTTTTTTCTAAATGAAGCAGGTAGATAAGTTTGCAATGTTTTAACCATATGGCTCGCAGTGTTAAGATTAAGCATGCAAGATCTCCACAACTAGCAAACGTAGACAGCTATAGAAAAAATGTGTTAGGGCCTTGTGAGAAGATCAGCTAATCAACGAACTAGAAGAACAGACCATGTATTTTTAATACCAACAATGAATCCTAGCTTACATACAAAAATACAACATGCTTTCGAGAACGCGATCATACTTTTAACTGTGATCTGTGAAAAACTAATCAATTTGTTTGCAAGACCTGATTTGCAAGTTTTACATAGAAACTAGTTTCCAATCTATGTTGTTACTATTTTGCATTAGTATATGCAGTATTTTGCATTAGTACATGCAGTATTTCGCATTAGTACATGCAGTATTTTGCATTAGTACATGCAGTATTTCGCATTAGTATATACAGTATTTTACATTACTATATGTAAGATTTCACATTAGTACACACAGTATTCACATTAGTATAATCAATATTTCACATAAATTTAAGCAGTATTTTGCATGCGTTTAGATATTGTTTCGCATTCAACTGGTTATTCTAATGTTGTTCTACTTTGGATCTATCTTTGTTTTGGGGCTTTTTCTATGTTATTAATAATTTGACTGCAGTATGTGGCAAAGTGGAGAGCAACATAGGTGTTTCGATCAGTCAAAGACAATTATAAAACCTCAAACTATTAATTACTTGCTTGTAAAGGTAGATTAGGAGAGTGTTTACTTTTTAGAGTAAACAATATTTGATTTGGTGCTTAAAATGAATTAGTGTATTTGGTGTTTGTCACACTTGTGCATGTGAGTGAACCTACTGTTAACACACACTATCCTCTCCCCTAGCTCTAGTGATCCTGGGTGCAAGAGAATAAGTGTTAAAGACACTTGATTTACTTCTTTAGGTAGAAGGGTTTGCCTCCCGAGTAGCCTATAAGGATGGGTGAGAGGGAATGACCCAAGCAATACTCTTTCGGTCCGCTATATATATATATTTGTGATTTTGGTGAAAGCCATAATCAATTGGTGCCACTGTGTTATGTCGATGGTTTCCCTCATTATCTACATGCAAATTACTTTGTGGTCTTGACAAAAGTAAAAATCCCCTAATGCTTGTGTGGCAAATGTGTAAAAACCTGTGCTCTACAGGTTGGGATATTTCTTAAATGAGCTAGCCACCACATGTATAACCACCAGATTTACCCCAAAAGTTCCTCCACTATGAACCAAATCTATTTAGTTACCAAAAAAACTTATATTTGTTGGCATAGGAGATCAAACCTCTAAAGACACCCACAAACTCGCAGTTCATTATTGAGATATCAAATTCCTCGAGATCTTTGGGTCTTTAGAAATTCAAAGTCTAATGCGCCCAGGAAGTGTGTGCCATGGAGGGGACCCAGTGTCACCAAACTTTTATAATATCCAATATGAATAAGTGCGGCTATAGATTAATTTTTGAAGTGGGATCCAACAAGTATTGTCCTTTTCTAACCTAGGAAGTACATGATTGTTAATGCATTTATCATACTTGTGTGCTTGTTGTGTTAGTGTCACCAAACACTTTTGCCAAAATCAGTCTAAGCTGTCAAACATCATATTTCACATGGCCTTAATTATTACTATCCTCTAGTGGGTTTTCTCCTTAGTGTCTCGTTGTGCTGTCGGAATTTTGTCTTCAGTTGGGCCTATTGTTGCCCAAGCTTGGTGTCAGATATTTTTAGCATCATCATTATCATCTAATAGAGTCTTGATTTGCATGGCCATTTTTATCACCCCAATTTTGATTCATCATCTTGGTCATCATTTGGATTTTGCATCATTACCATCGTCAGTTTATATTCTTTGTCAGCTTGCGTCATCACCATCTCATCATTGTCATACTTTGTTCCTAAAGTTAGGGATTGATATTTTAGTTAAGTTAAATCCTTTAATCCAACCATCAAACTTTTCCAAGTTCATCAAATCAAGAGTTGATCTTTTTGTCACCTTTGGTTTAACATCTTAAATTGCAAATCTACATCCTATTTTTAGCGACTATTATCAGTAGCTCTTTTGACTATATTGAGTTTAGAGATTAGTTTACATCATTATGGTTTTGTTACTTCAAGCCAAAGGTCTAGGCCATAATTCATCTTGTTGCTTGAGTGTATCCTGTTAAGTAGCTTTGAAGTCACTTCATTCAAAGTAGAGTTATCTATTTGTAATTTGAGTACCAAATTATCCTAATCAATCATTGTGTCCATCCTTTTATCAATCAATCAGTTAATCCAAATGTTTGACTTTAGCTTAGTTGATGCTTGTCACCACTTGATCCCGCTCTAGAAAAGTGATGGAACAACAATCTTCTTAGTTAGGAGTAGGGACATCGAATCCACAACTTAATCTCAATTTGGGTGTTAACCCTACTATATTAGAAAGTGTCCCTGTCAGTTTTGATCCACTTAATCCAGTTGTCACTAAAGAAACCATGGTTAATCAACCAGATGAGACTGTCATTCCAATTAACCCTGTCAATCAATTTCTTTCAAACCCAGACAATGTTCAAATGGTTGATGAAATCATTGAAAAATGAAAAAATAAAATCTTTCCTAATATGGTTGCCCAAGGTATGACCATTATGTCAACTGATGCACCTGTAATTGCTAATCCTCAAGGGCCATCTCAATAACAGGTTCCTTCACAACAACCCCCGCCAGTGCCACTTTCAATCCAAGCTTTAGTAACACCACCACAATAAAATATCCCACTTGCATCTATAAAATTACCACCTTTGGACATGATGGCAAGATATTATCGATATTTTTATGATGCTTCATTAGGTCTTATGCCATCTCCAGCCTCAAGGGGAGTCATTTACAATGCACCCACTAATGTACCATCCACACAACTCTCCACTTCAATGCCCATGGTTTCTCAAATGCCCATGACTTCTATTGTAATGCATATTGCTCCTTTCATTGGTCCAATCATGAGACCATTGAATTTATATTCTACACAAACACTAACTTGGACCATAGGAATGTCAGGTTATCCTCCACCATTTTCTACATAGGCCATGATTGGGAGCATGAGTTATATAATGCCAACATCATCTATGACCCCGCCTATACAATCTATGCCACAGATTGTTAATGTGCCTCAACATCAACCTCAAGTGATTGTGCCACTTATTATCTCACGACCATGATTTAGTTACTTTCAAGAGCCATCTTCATATTATATTGTTCCAAATGTGCAACAAGTGCCAGGTGTTATTCATCAAAATCCTACATCATATAGTACGCCACAACCAAACTTATCTCATCCAACCTATATTGGAGGTAGTTATCTGCAAGGAAGTGCTCCTCAAATTCAACAACCTCAAAATATGCAGTATCAACGGTAATACATTCCTTCACAATAGAATGTGGCATCTTACTTGCACTCACCTTAGTATCAACAATAACAATCAACAACAATATCAACAACAATAAACACCTTTTGTTTAGCAAAATTTTCTTGTTTATCAAAACATGAGAGGCTCTCAATATCTGTAATAACAACCAAGTTATGTTCACCCATTTCAAATGGCATAGAAAATGCCAATTTATCAACCAACAATACCATCTCCTGAACTGTTCCCAATTAATACTGAGTGGGAAGAAATAAAGGCAGCTCTCAAAGCTTTACAAGATAGCAATTCTGAGAAATTTTTTAAATTTGATGAGCATTGTCCATAACCATTTGACGAGTCAATAACATCAATGTCATTCCCCAAACATTTTGAAACACCAAAATTTGATAAATACAAGGGGAAAGGTGATCCGCATCATCACATCAAGGAATTCTACATGGCTTGGCAGAAAGTCACATATTGTGATAATTATCTCCTACGACTCTTTCCTAAGAGTATTATTGGTCCATCTCTAGATTGGTTTTCCAAGTTACCATTTGGCATCATCACTACATTTGCAAACATACTAGAGAGATTTGTGGCCCATTATCATTACAACATCTATGAAAAATGATATTTCTATGCTTGATCTTTTTCAGGCCAAACATAAAGGAGGATCTAGAGCCTTTTGGATTATATTCAAAGATGGAGAGTCCTTGCTAGTCATCTCCCTTGTACAGTACCCGACACTCAAATAGTTCCAATATTCATCTATAATTTGCATCTGAAACTTGCATATTATATTCGCTTAAACTATGCAGCTACATTCAAAGATATCATGTCCAAGGGACCATAAGTAGAACGGGCCTTGATTGATGAAGGAATCATTAAACTTTATATAGAGTCTTCTGACAAATCGAGTGGTGATAAACAAAGATATTGGAACAAAAACAAGAATGTTGTAGGAGATAGTGTTACTAATTCTAAGATAGTACAAATGGTTGTGGCTACCAAACCACCACCTGCACAAGCATACTCTAATCAGTAATCATATGTCAATCCATCACCAACAATACATGTCAATCAGTCGTCTCAAGCTTATCATAATCCTCAAATACCGACATCACATGTACAAAGTAATAATACAAATGCCATATTCATTATTTCTCAAGCTCCTCGACAAAAAAATTATAACAACCCAAGGCGTTAGTTTACACCCATGGAGGAACCCTTAGATGTGATCTTGAAGCGTATTGAGCATCATAATATGGTCATGTATCCATAAAAAGTATCATTTGATGAGTCTAAACCCAATCATGATTGGCACAAAGAGAATGAGTATTGCACTTATCATCATGTCAAGGGTCATGCAACAAACAAATGCATGAAGCTTAAGCATTTGGTCCAAGATCTTATTGACCAAGGAAAAATTGATGTTAACCCTACTACAAGAAAGTCACCCAATGTGAACCTAGGTATGTATAAGGATGCCCTCCTAAACATCAGGGAGAGGCTAGTACGTCAAATGTAGGTCAATCTTGTACAACCAATAACATTAGTTCTAAAAAAGTCCAATTTAACTATGGTGGTATGATAGGTTGTATTACGTAGGTAGAAGAGCATATAAATATGATTTTTCTCAAGGGAGTTGATACTCAATGTGACACAACCACTAGAAGAGATTGCAAGAGAGTTCTTGGATATCCACCTCCTACCACACCTCCAGTTCTTGTGCCAACACAATATAATATTATTGAACACTTAGGGAAGACCCCTGCACAGATCCCTATTTTAGATTGTTGAAAGTGTCACCTACTCATCAAGAGATTCTTAATCATGCATTGCAAGAAACCCATATGCCCAGCAACATAGATCCAATGCAATTCCAAGCTTTAGTAGCACATTTATCTGCACCTACTATCTCAAATTCACCCAATCTGATGCCATGGTGCCTGATCCTAATCATAAATGTCTGCTTAATATCAAGGCCATTATCAAGCACTACAAAGTAAATCAAGTTCTCCTTGATAATGGTTTTGCCCTAAATATTTTTACATTAAAATTTGTTACACAAGTAGGGTATACTATCATGCATTTGCATAACCAATGCATCACTATAAAATCATATGATAATGCAGAGAGAAGCTCAGAAGCGATGAGCAATCTTCCAATTTAGGTGGGCCTGGTAATACAGGATACTCTTTGCCATGCCGTTGATCTCGATCTTCCATTTAACATCCTTCTTGGTTTCCCATGGATTCATGCCATGCAAATCGTGTCATCCACTTATCACCAATGTTTAAAATTCTCATACCAAGGTTGTGAAATTACTATTCGTGGTGACACTCAACCATTTCAGTATTGTCACGCTCTTGAGGCATCTTCCCTATATTCCCATCATTGCCCAGGTATCAATATTAGAATCCCTCAAGCTACTCCATCATCCTCATATGTTGATCATGAATCCATACTCACTAATGCTAAGGAAAAATCTTTCATTTCATCTTCCTTTTCCCAGCTGAAGATCAATGACATCGATTGTGGTGAATATACTCTACAAGGAACCCTTGCAGTGAGTGCATTATAATGCAGAGACAGGCAACAAACTAGGTGATAACCTTCTCTCACCCATAACTACTATGTACAAATCAAGCTGTTTTTTTTTGTTAAAGGTGTCAAACAACACACCTACCAAGTACTCAACTCACACAATGATTTGTGTGACCGGATCCATACCGGTTTAGTATCTTCTGGTTTCGATAGGATGAAAACACTCTACCCTTGTCTAAATGGCAGACAACCTTCCAGTACCGATGGGATGGAAACCTATTGGATTTTTGTCTATTGGTGGTCCAGCCAACACAAAACACCCATAAGATCTAACTATCAAATGTGTTAGGGGATACTTGTCTCACAACTATCCTATTTGCCTAAACTCCTATTGAACCACATGGTCATTTTTCCATGGTGGCTTATAAAATGCAGCCATGGCAATGCCTTACATCAATTGGGTCTTATTGACTCACAAACCTATCAACCTACTACATATACCTCATGGGTAAAATTAGACTCTTTTAGGCTTCATTTCTTTCTTTGGGTGCTCTTGCACCACATTACCTCTATATCATCATACCCATGGGAAACCTACCAAAGAGTAGAAGAAGAAAGAACATGTGGTCTGAATGTGTGGTTCTACTATATTCCAATCTCATGGTGAACTTAATCATGAGGTCCTAGAAGGAGATATTTATCAGTGGCTTTTTAGAGATATTGTTGTAGACTATGATACCCACCTTTATCACTTCAAAGAGAAATACCTAGTAGCACACAAATTGGCTACCAAGAAATGGTATTACCAAGGTGGAGGATTAGGACAAGAAGAACATGGAATTACAAGACCTCTAGATCCAATTCCAAATGTCTGTCATCAAGGGTTTGGTTTTGGACATTCTTCTCATGAAGCCTCAACTTTGGAAGTTACTTCTAAAAACAATGAAAATGTTTCAGTTGATATTGAAAACATACTTGAGGAGGTTTTCAAACAAGAATACAATAATATGGATATATCCTCATCCTTTGGCACATCCACCCTATTTGATGCATCTATTCTCTTAATTAACCCTCCCCTTCACCATCCCGAACTTATTGATTGGGGTCAGACTATTGCACACCTTGATATATTACATAGTAATGGCATGCTCTTACAATTATTGGGAGCGACTGCGTGTGCACCATACTATCATCCAACTTTAAATACATTGTATAAATTGGATCCTCAAGGCTACTTTGGGGAAGAGGGGATCCTTAATCGCAAAAGTGAAAAAGAATTGTAAAATCAATTGTTTGTAGGTGAAAACCTTTCTGAGACACCTATAGATTCTAAAAAGGTAAAAACAAAGGGTGTATCTTCTGGTCGAAACCTCTCTAAGGCACTAGAATATGATGATTCCCCTCTTCCTCTCAATGACATACAAGATCCTAATAAATCTCCAATCCTCATTGATGACACAAGAGAAGTTAATTTGGGAACTGCAGAAAATCCTCGAATTACTTATGTGGCAGCATCTTTGTCTGATGAAGAGTTTCAAGTTTTCTTTTAAATTCTTCACTAGTGGCCTATCAACTTCACGTGGTATTATGTAGAAATGCGAGGGATTGATCTTGATCTTGTTGTACATTGTAGACACTAAAAATTGGTCATCGCTCCTACGTTGCTAACCTAATTTTTAACATGTCTTCTATGTCGCATTTTATCTTCATCATATGTTGACATCGTGTCATTCCTCTGGTTTCGATTCATTTAAAATCCAACCCTAATCAACCTTGTTCATTCGCATTTGGTCCTAAATCATTACGATTGAAATTTTATCATTTTCAAATCATTCCAATTGGTCTCATCTTGACAATTAGACTTAATCCCCTCTTTGTTGATGATTAATCAATCATTAATTATCAACCTCATTATCAAATAATTTCAATCAGTCCTCTATGGCACTTTATCGGTCTTTCATGGAACTTTATCAATCCGTTATCAAGTCATTGTCAATTGATCTTATCAATCTTATCAGTCTCTTATCAAAATCATTATCAATCTTTTATCCTATTTTATTGCCAACCTCAATCAATTGTCATTATTTTTTATCAATTATTAGCCAATCAACCATAATTATTGGGACCTAGTTCGTCATTAGGGTTGGTATCTTAAATTATTCAAATCATTTCCCTAGGTTGATTAATTAAATAATTAATCAACTCCTTTGTTAACATGTCCCTTTTTTAATAAATAAATTTATATTTATTTGGTTCACCCTCTTTGTCCATGTCACAATTAATATTTTTATATATTAATTGGCTAATTTGAGTTATGAGTGGAATTAATAATTTTTAATTATTAATTCCACCTCATTTATCCCTCTCCCACTTCTCCTCCTCTTTTTTAGCTTCTCTCCTATTTTTTAGCTTCCCTCCTCTTTTCTAGCTTCCCCTCCTCTTTTCTAGCCTTCCACTTTCCTCATTTTTTAATGACAAATTTCCCTCCACAATTCACTCATTTTGTCATAAAATTACATAGCAATTTGTCATAATTCCTTGCATAGCAACTTGTCATATTTCTTGACATAGTAATTTGTCGTAACACTTTGCATGCCATTTTGTCATAAATTTGACATAGAAATATGTCATATTTTATCATAATCATTCCCTTTTCGAATGAATTTGCCTCTTTTGCATTTTTCATTCCAAATTCTTATTCTCATGAACTTGTCTATAAATTGATATCTTTCTTCATCATTGGCATCCCCATTTTGAGCAACTATATGTTGTCAAATTAACTTCAAATCTTCGAATCTTCTCGCCCTTTCTTTCAACACATGTGCAATTTGGAGTTTGAGAGCCACATATCATTTGATTAGAGAAGCAAGAAGGACAACATTTCAAGTATATGAAGGATGGTTTGCATTTTCTTACCTTATTTTCATGTTTATGCTTTATTTTTGTACCTTCATTGATGTGGGATTTATGGATTTTTATTAAATGCCTAACTTTTCCTCTCACATACATCACCTAGTTGTCAATCCAAATGTTAAACCTATTAAACAAAAGCTTTGAAAGATGCATCCTCGGATTGCATTACTGGTCAAAGCAAAGTTGGATAAATTATTAGAGGTCAATTTCATCTGACCAATTGATTATTAAGAATGGATTTCTAACATGGTACCTATTTCTAAACCCAATGGAGCTATTCGAGTTTGTACAGATTTCAAAGATCTCAACAAAGCATGTCCCAAAGATGATTTTCCACTTCCCAACATTGATATTCTGGTTGATTTAACAGCACGACATGAAATGTTTTTCATTATGGATGGTTCTTAGGTTATAACTAGATAAAATTTGTAGAGAATGATCAGCATAAAACAATTTTTACCACCCCTAGGGCACTATTTTTTATTAGGTTATGCCCTTTGGTCTCAAGAATGCAAGCGCCACATACCAGCGCACTATGAAAATAATATTCCATGACCTTATGCATAAGATATTGGATGATTATGTAGATGACATCCTAGGAAAATAAAAATTTGGGGTAGAACATCCAGCTATCCTTGAACAAATTTTTGAACATTTGGCTAAGTACAAGTTGTGCCTCAATCCTAAAAAGTGTGTTTGGAGTTACATCTCGTAAACTCCTAGGCTTCATAGTTTCCAAGCGTGGTATAGAAGTTGCTCCTAAGAAAGTCAAGGCAATCTTAGAAATGCCTCCTCCTAAAACATTGAAGAATATGCATAGTCTCCAAGGAAAGCTACAATATGTTAGATGCTTTATTGCTCAACTTGTAGATAAATGTCATCCATTTACACATATTCTTAAAAAAGGTACAGAGTTTAAGTGGGATGCTCAGTGTCAGCAAGAATTTGATAAAATAAAAGAATATGTAGCTCATTCTCCAATATTAATGCCACCAATTCTAGGAAGACTATTCCTCTTGTATATCTCAGTTACCCCAGTTGTGGTAGGAGCACTCCTTGCCCAACATGATGATCAGGGAAAAGAACGTGCCATTTACTACATTAGTCAAACCATGGTAGGGTATGAGCTCAATTAATCACCTATGGAAAAGACATGTCTAGCTATTATATTTTGTTCACAAAAGCTACAACACTACATGCTAAGTCATATTGTTAATCTCATATGTAAGATTGACCCTTTAAAGTACCTATTATCAAAGAAAACTCTTACCAGTCATATGGCTAAATGGGTCATGTTTCTTAGTGAATTTTATATTCAATATGTAGACAGAAAGACCATTAAAGGACAGGTAATTGCAGACCAACTGGCAGAAACACCCCTTATGGATACTCATCCATAAGTGGCAGAATTTCTAGATGAATATGTTTGCACAATCACAACATAAATTCACTGGAAACTTTATTTTGATGGTTCACATACATGTAGAATGGATCAGGGGCAGGGTTATTATTTGTGATGCCACAAAGGGATATTATTCCCAAATCTTTCAAGTTGCTTTTTCCATGCACTAATAATATTATTGAGTATGAAGGTCTTATCATTGGTCTCAAAATGGCTATACAATGGAATATTGCAAATATCCTTGCTTATGGGGATTCATAATTGGTTGTCAAATAGGTGAATGATGAATACCAAACTAAGGATGATAAATTGTTACCATATAAAAGAATGATTGATGACCTCAAGAAGGACTTTCAAAATATTACCTTTGACCAAATCCTTAGAGCACAGAACAAGGAATTTGATGCAATGCCCACTATTGGTTCATTAATTGCAATGGAGTCAGACAGTCCAAAATATAATTTTTTGGTCAAACACCTTCTCTAGCCAACTTTTAAGACATCACATATACATATGGTGTGAAACATTATTGATCCTCAATCACCCTGGTACCATGACATGTATGCCTACCTTAAACATAGTACCCTTCCACCCAACATATCTCAAAATGATCGTTGTAACCTCATTTATAGATGTGCCTAGTTTAAAATTATAGGAGATAATCTATATTGTCAAGGCTATCGTGACATTCTCGCTAGATGTTAAGATTCAAACAAAGTTAATCTTGCAATGAAAGAAGTGCATGTCAGAACTTGTGGCATTCATATGAGTGATTATGTTCTTGCCAAATAGCTTTTGAGAGGGATATTATTTGCCCATGATGGAGCATGATTGTTGTGAGTTTGTTAAGAAATACTTACCTTGTCAATACAATAGTGACTTAATTCATGTTTCAACACAACATTTGTAGCCTATCACAACATCATGGCCTTTTCTACAGGGGGCCTTGATTTGGTTGGTAAAATTCATCCTCCTTCTTCAGATGGACATAAGTTTATCACTGCAGCTACTGAGTATTTTACCAAGTGGGTTGAAGATATTCCCCTCACTCTTACTACTGGTGAAGTGTCCAAATTCATCCTATATCACATCTTTTTCCATTATGGAGTTCTCTCTACCATCATTACTGACAATGGAACCCTATTTAAAAACCAACACATGCAAGATCTTTGTTCCACATTTTATATCCAGCATCATTGGTCCACCTTATACTATCCACAAGGTAATGGCCAAGCTGAGGCAACCAATAAAACCTTGTTCCATATCCTCAAAAAGGTTGTCAATGAAACTAGTCGTGATTGGCATCTCTATCTCAATCCTACCCTTTGGGCACATTGCACCAGTATTTGAACTGCCACTAGAGCCACTTCATACTCTCTTGTCTATGGTGTAGAGCCAGTTTTACCAATTGAGGTTGATTTACCATCCTTGTGCATGTCCTTGAAATATTTTATTTCTAACGAAGATTATAGGGTGTTAAGGCTAGCTCAATTGGATCTCCTTGATGAACAGTGCCAGAAAGCATATGATCACTTACAAGTATATCAAATTAGACTCAAGAAACAATATCAAAAGAAATTTTATCCCTGTGAATTCGAGGTTGGTGATCTAGTGCTATGGGAAAATCCACAAAATCAGCAGAACAGAGAAAAGAAAGGAAAGGTTGAAGTCAATTGGTAAGGCTTGTATGTAATCACAACAAAATATGGTTTAGGAGCCTATCAGCTATCTACTCCAGAAGGGGAACCTCTCAATGACCCCCTAAATATCCTACATTTGAAGAGATTCTATGCTTAATCTATGCCAGTGTACCATTAAAAAAAAACCATCCAATATTGAAAACTACCTTTGGTGATGCCTTGGGCATGTATATATGGTGAAAACTTGGAAGCAGAGGTTGTATGTAAGGGCAGTTCCATTATCCTTTTTCTTCTCCTTTTGGCCTTATCCTAGCACAGTATCCTTCATTACTTGCCTCTGTGAATTACATATATACATATCTCCTTACTTGTCCTTTTTCGAGTTTCTATGTAGTGGTCTCCTAGTTGTAGTTTCATGCACATAAAAGTTGTGTAGTTTTTTGCACATGGTGTCAGTCTTATCTTGTATAAGTTTTCTAGTTGGTCATGTATTGGTGTGCCTTGTACATATAGGCTTTTTTTTTTGTTCATATGTGCATGTTGGTTGCATTTTCAAGATAATACCTCATTTGCTAGTTCTTCACCAATTGTCAATAAACATCTTTGTCATCATGATCATATCAGGTTCCCTTTTTGTCAAATCCATCTCATTAATCCTTTATCCAATCATTAATCTACGCAAGATGCATCCTTCCTCTAGCCAGACGTTATCCAATCTTCATACATTTGTCATCCTTGAGCAAAAGACATCTGAGACACTTGTATTGGCTTTTATTTTTTTTATCTTTGTTTATCTTTTGAGCACCTATGTTTTGTGTCTTCTTAGTCGTCGTGATCTTTCATATCATTGTGTGCTAGGAATAACAAATCTAGGGGTCTGATCTTGATAGTTTTTGTTTTGTCTGGTGTGTTTTTGATGGGTCCCATGTTGTTCCCTCATGAGGTCTTGGTTATCTCATGTTACTCTGGGGCATATCTCTTTGCTTGTGGTTTTTCTAGCATCGTTTCCTGTAGCATTCTTTGTAATTATGTGTGGTGCTAGACTAACCTCTTTTGTGTTTATTTATTTGAGTCAGTCCATGCATTTGTTGTGAAGATCAACTTGGTTCTTTGTACCCTACTGCATCATATACAATGCTAAATCAAAATAAGTGCTCACTGCATACTAATATGGTTCCAAAGGTGCTCACACTTTATGATCATTTCATGCATCTTGTTTGTTGCATTTGCATTCACTCCACTATTCCACCGTTTGCCCAAGGCATTTCCTTGCTCTATGTTATTTGAGTCAGTGATGTCTTACTGTATTCGCACTGATGCTATACTAGCGCCACCGCGAAGAGGGGTAAAATGTAGACACCTAAATTTGATTAATTTAGTTAATTGAATTTGGCTATCTTGAGTGTACCTTTAATTAAATAATTATGCATTATTTAATTAATTAGTGTTCCCTTATTCTAGCTAATTAATCTTACTAATTACGCTATGGTTCCCCTTTAATTAATTATTTGACAATCATAAATCATTTAATTAATTAAATTTGACCCTTTTCTTTTATTAAATAAATCAAATGCATAATTTAATTATTTAATTCACTTTTTTCTTTTCCTCCTAATATTCATCTATTTCCCCACATGTCTCCTAACTATAAGCCTTCCTCTAGCCCACCTAACTAACCAAGGGTTTAGTCAACCCTATCCTTTATCCCTCATCATATGTGTGCACATTCCCAAAATACCCCAAAATTCCTAAAATTTGAGACATTCCTTTGAATTTGGAGGAACCAATTTCCTAAAAGTTGAGAAAATATCTCAAATATCTTAAACCATGGAAATATCCTCATTTTTTGGGGAACCAAATTTATATTCCAAATATCCTAAACCATGAGAATATCTCTATTTTATAATTCTTTTGGAATAGAACCTTCCTATTTGGGTGTCTCACTCCCAAATGGGCATGTATCCTCAAGGACACATGTCATTCCTTCCAATGACACATGTCTTTCTTAAGAACACGTGTCATTTGCATCCATTATACATTCCCTTCTCAAGGACATGTGTCTCTTTCTCATCCCTCTCCATTTCTCATTCTAGCCTATTTAAACCCCCATTTTCCTTCCTTGTTATCCACTTTCATTTTCATACTATCATAATGCAGAATTGTTCATACATCTTCATTTTCATAACCTCATAATGCAGAATTGTTCACTCACCATTTTGCACATCCATTAAGCATCCCACATCCATCTTGCATCTCATTTTAGCTTAATATCCATATTTCATTCACTATCATGGAGTAAAATCGAGTATCTATCATTCAACAAGAACACATCAAATCAGGGGACTATTAGATTGAAGCATAATCTAGATTTTACAGTTTAATTGCTTCTACTTTCTCTATCTAGTTTTCTTCCTTCTTAACGTCCTAATCTTGAGTGTGGTTGAAATATTTGTTTGTTGATTATTTAGTTCATATTTTCAGTCTCTTTAGTTTAAACACAATTGTTTCTACATATAATGCATGCATACATACATACATACATACATACGTATGTATGTATTTATGTATGTATATACATACACACACACGTATATATATTTGTGTGTGTGTACACAGACACACACATATATATATATATAAATATATGTATATTAAAATATATATATATATATATATATATATATATATATATTGTTGTTATGTGGCAACTAATCATGCAAATGTTGTACACTCATAAATATACATACACACATATATATACATATATGTGCATACATGTATATATACATGTATATACTATTGCTATGTGGGGACTAATCATGAAAAAAATTGGCATTTTTTTTCTTGAAAAACCAACATTGAAATAAACCCTAAAAAGTTGACTTTGTAGGTTGTCCTAAAATTGCATGTGTATAAGCAACTGAAATGAAAAGGGTATTGTAATGGTGTTGTATTGTTTACTAAATAATAAGAAAAGGTTGGACAACTGTGTTTTACATGGATGTAGCCCAACTTGGGTGAACCACATTAAATCTTTGTGTTGTGTATTATTCTTCATCTTTGTGTATTTGAATCTGCATATAATTGTTAATTTTGTATTTTCTTTGGATCTTCCTAAACCCTAACAATTGATATCAGAGCCGTGTATTTCTGTGAATTAGTAGGGAGTTTAAAATTTGAGTGGGAGCAATGGAAGAAATCAAATTCAAGGTTGAGAAGTCCAACGGCCAATAATTATCAGTTATGGAAAATGCAGATGGAGGATTACTTGTATCAAAAGGATTTGTGGCAACCATTGGAAGGAAAAACAAAAATACCTACCATGATGTCATATGAATATTGGGATATTCTGGATAGAAAGGCAATAGGGGCCATTCAGTTGTGCCTTGCACCATTTGTAGCATTCAATATATCAAAAGCAACAACGACTAAAAACCTTATTGCAACACTGGCTAAATTGTATGAGAAACACTTGGCTTCAAATAAGGTATTTCTTATGAAGCGTTTGTTTAATATGAAAATGAGTGAAGGGGGATCTGTAGAAGATCATTTAAATGAATTTAATGTACAATTACCATCCAATAGACTTTTGTAAAAGTCAACTTTGATGAAGAGGTTGTAATACCCTAAAATGGTCACCTAAACCATGGGCCCCTAATCTCGACAACATCACGAAGGTCCTAACCAAAGGTAATTAAATCAACCTTGAGCACCTAATTAATCAGTTCTTCAATCATTAATGTCACATGGCAAATTAATCACTCAATATTAATTAAATATTTATTTAATTAATTAAATCATTCCAATTAAATCATTTTGATCAATTATCCTATTTATTTAATTAAATATACTTATTTAATTAAATATCCTAGCATATTTAATTAATTAATAAATTTGTCATTTAATCACAAAAAAAGGAATTAATTTATAAAAGAGATTTATCACAAAAAGAAGAATTATTTGAAAAATAAATTAAAATTGCCATAAATCTTCAAAAAAGGAAACAAATCAAGAAAGAGGAATTGGAAATTGTTAGGGTTCCCACAGATACTGAGAGGGGGGGGGTGAATCAGTATCTAACCGGTAATGAAATTTTCTTAAAACTGAATATGCAGAATATAAAATAACAGTATACCGGTATGCAAGAATTAATGCAAATAACAGAATCAAAAGCATCCAAATGAAAAGAACACCATAAACCAGATTCAGTACCGATTCTTGCTCTGTTCTTTACATATACCCTTGACCTACAATTCGCACATTAGATCTGCCTTATAATTTATTTATTGCTTTCTATCCATATCCTACAAATGCCTACAATGATCTCTTTTATATACTAGAGTCATTTTACAATTTGCCAAGTCAGCTTACAATGATAAACAAAATATTACATATCAAAAATCCTGTCGGCCTGTGTGTCGGTATACATATTTCCTTCTATGTCGGTGTACATCTTCTGTGTCGATGTACATCTTCTGTGCCGGTGTCGGTGTAGATTGATTTTGTTGATGCCGAAGCACTATTTTGTTTAAGTAATGCTTTGTTGGTATAATGTCTTGTCGGTGCCATAGGATTGCAAGGTTGCCTGTGTAATGCTTTACCGGTATAATGTCTTGCCAGTGCCATAGGATTGCAAGGTTGCCATCAATGACAAAACCTTCAATCACACACAATGTCTCATTGGAGTGTCCATATGCCAACAATCTCCCCCTTTGGCATTGATGGCAACACTCATGAGAAATTTCAAAAAGATATCCAAAAATGTGTATACCAAAAAAATGTTAACAAAAATGTGAGAGCTCCCCCTGAGCAAGTGATCCCTGTGTTTTGAATTTTCTCATCTACTACTCCCCCTTTGGCATCAATGACAAAGGTTAGTAGATTTTGTAGTTGTACCAATTCATAACCTTAGCCTTGTAGTTGGGTAGTTACTATCTGAAGAATATCTCCCAAAATTAAGTTTATACCATCCATAAACTTCTTGCTCTCCTTTATTGCTATCTTAGTTCTGTATACTGTACCGGTGAGATGCTGCAAGTGCTCTGCCGGTGTTTTTCTACCCTGTGTTAGTGCCTCTGAGATTTCCTTATGCAGAGATGCTAAATAGTCCAATCTTGGACTTAGTTTAGATCTCAAAAATTTTGCCTTGTTTATTATTTTCTCTTTTTCTCTTTCTAATTTGAGCAATTCTTCCTCAAAATTTGTTATCTTTTCCTCAAAAACTGATAATGTATCGGGTGAGTTAACAAAATTATCAGCAAGTTTATTGATCTCTTCATGTACCTTGCTCATCTTTTTGTCTACATCCGTGGTCAAAAAGTTTATCTTACAGGTGTCTTTGTACAGAGTTTTGTACTCTTTCAATAAATTGCACAGTTCCAGTAGAAGTGTGTCAAATTCCCTGTTACACTTCTTTATTCCTTCCTCAAAGAATTTATGTTTCTCTTTTTCTACACTTTCCTTTATAGTTTCTACCTTTGTTTGCTCAAAATTTCCAGAAATATATTTACAAAGTGTATCCAACTGGCCTAAAGAATCTTTGTTGGCTATATTACAATTGGGAGCTATTGATTTCAAAACTGGAATTGAATCATCTATCACTTTATAGGCTTGTGAGCTATAATCAGTTATTTTCTTGATAGATTCGAGCAATACCTCTATTACATTTGATGGTGACCCAATAAACTGAGTGCCGGTGGAAGTGACCATGCTGGTATTGACCTCTGGTAGGTCTGTTTGTGTCTCCATCTCTTTAAGCACAGTTTTTCCTGCATCATTTCTTACCGATGGCATCTATTCTGGAGCCCTTAGCTCTGTTGGTTGCTCTATTTGTGTTCCAGATTCCATCTTTTTCTTTGAATTTGCTGTCGGTTGCTCTTTGTTTCCTGTTGCCAGTTGCTCTTTGTTATCATATTTATCTGCGGTATCCTTATCTACCACTATGTTGATTTTTTGAGTATCAACATTCACAGTATATAGGACTTCAGGATTAGGATTATTATCCTCTGTGTCCATGCTCTCAGCTGCCGGTTGATCTTCTGAAGTTATTGTTTTTACCAGTGGAGTATTTAAAGGAGGTGGGGGTAAGTTGTCTCTAATCTTGATACTTGGTGGTCCACCAAATTTACCTTTCCCTTTGTCCTTTTGATATACCAGAATGGGCTTGGGATTCCTATATTCTTCTTGTTTTTCTTTTTCAACCAAGAATTTATCCCAACCATCTTATGTTTCATTTAAAACGTCAGTAACTCTACCTGCTATTAGTGATATTTGCCGGTGTGCAGTGGAAAAAACTATCCGGTTGGCCTGAGCTATCAAATCATCAATTTCCTTAGGTGAGTTGACCGGGTATACTGCAAGTAATTTTTCTATTTTAATTTTCTTATCCAACTCAATTATTCCTTGCCTTCTAGCCTTAAGTCTTTTATATAATTCATCAGGAATTTCATTTAGGACTTGCATCAAAAACTTTTTATACATGTCCATGTGTAATATAACACTTTCCTCAACTTGTCCTTTCTCATCATCTGATAGGGTGTCATAGATTTTCCCTATGTTTTTCAATTTACCTTCCTTTGTGATCTCATTCAGTAATATGTCAAAAGGGGCCAAGTCAGTGTTTGTCTTCTTCTTCTTTTTGGGGGTCAGCTTTTTCTTAGGTGTGGCTTTCTTGATTGGAGACCTTACAACTTGTTGCTTCTATCTTGTCCTTCTAGGTGAAGGAGTGGATACCGGTGAGGGGTCTCTTTTCCTAACAACTCTTTTGAAAGTTGCTGGCATATCTCCTTCTGAGGAGGTATCTACCGGTGATAGATGAGTTTTAGGCTGTTGGGCTACCAACTCTTCTTCTGTTATGTCGGTTTTCTTTAATACATCATCTTCTGTTATGCCTCAACTTTCTTTACTCTCTTTTTAGATTGAATTTGACTTTCGATGGTCTCAGCACTACCAAATACTTCTTCCTTTGGTTCATTGGGGGCTTCCAGAAGTGCTTTGGCATAAGTTTCCACTATGTGGTCATCTGTTTCATACCCCATCTCTGTAACCTAGATTGTTCTTGGGATGACTGCTTCCATCTAGATCTCATCCTTTTTTATTACAAAGCATATATCATCCTTGTATTTGTTGACAATTTCTTGTGATAGTCTGATCCTCTTATTCATTTTGACCTTTAGTGCTTGAAAATACTCATTGATATTCTTTTCTTTGTTTTCACCCATGTTGTTGAATAAGTCAGACAATTGTTTTCCTACTGGTATGTCAAATCCAAAATCCTTGTTGCCTATACCGGGAGCCTGTTTGGTTATATATAGCATTAAGCATACAAGTAAATTTCCAAATCTAAAGGTTCCTTTCTTATCCTTCTTGATTTTTGCCAAATTATCAATTAACTCATCTTTTAACCATTCACAGATATCAATTTTCACATTGTCCTTAACCATGTCATAAGCACTCTTTATGCATAAATTGGAAACAGAGTTAAGCCTATTTGCATGAGTTGCTTTGTAACCTAGAATCATGCTAATGAATCTCACATTTGTATCGGTCACATCATTAACCCTCAATGATCTTTTGTCGGATGTTGCACCAGTTAATTTCATTACTAGGTCATTGGAGACCTTCTTGGTTTTCTCAGGTCTGGTACCGGTGGAAGGTAACCCTGTTACTGCTTTCATAGCTACCTTTGTAATTTTATTCACTGAGTCAAGCCAAAAGAATGAGCCATGTACCCTACTAAGAACTATCCTAACCACTTCCTTAGGAAATTCAAGAATGCAGAGGATTTCAGTGAATCCTAGGGTTTCAACAATTTTATGTTCAGGTTTCACATTTTCGGCATTGTCACATATAACAGATTTATACATGTTTTTGATTTCTTCATCACCTAATTCCTCTATGTTGCAATGAATATACATTCTCAGGTCTTCTGCATAAACAACACCCTTTGGAATTTGGGATAAAGCACCTATGTTGTCATCTTTCTTAGCTACCTCGAGAACTAGCTGAAACACGGGCCTAGGTCATTTTATAACCTCGACTACTATAGGGTTTGCTATGAATTCAGGTGCAGAGGAGGATGCCATGATGATAAATACCTTTTTCTACCTTTGGATGGATTGATTGCTGAAGTGCTTTGCCTCTTTGCTCGGAATGCTTTAGCTTGGAAATCTTTGCGCTCTCTGAAAGTTTGAATTCATGGTGAAATGAAATGGAGCCAAAAACCTTATTTTATAAAGTCTTTTCTACTACCTACCACATTAATTGTTTGCCGGCAATGTATTAACTCAACTTTATTTGCCGGTAATGAAGGATTTTCAACTTCTTTTCTCTAACTGAGGGAATAATAGCACATGTGTCATTAAATTGCCAAACCCTCAAGATAATTTTCTTCAATTTGATGAAGAACATCCTACCGATGGAGCATTGCTCTGTCCTACCGGTGGAGCATCATATTGTCCTGCCAATGAAGCATTTTTTGGTTCTACCGGTGGAGGAGTAACCCCAATATTTAGATCACCTTTTCTAATCCATTGCTTTGAAAATTCTTGCTTAACCTCTTCAACCTTTTCTTTACCTTTCAAGCTAGTACTTTTGTTATCTACCGGTGTACCTTTACTTCTATAGAATTTAGCAATATGACCAATCTTGTTACATGCATAGCAAGTTACATTATTTTTCTGAATAGCTTTCCCATAACCTATGCCGGTTTGTGTTCTGCATTTATTTGATAAATGACCAAATCTTCCACAAACATAACATCTTACATTCATTCTGCAATTTTCAGAGTTATGACCAATTTTGTTGCATTTGGTGCATTGACCGGTGGGAGGATTGATGTTCTGATAATTCCTAGATCTACATTCATTTGCCCTATGACCATATTTATTATAGTTAAAGCATTTTCCATTGAATTTGTAGGTATTAGAGGGTCTTACCGGTTTGCTTTGACCCTGGGTATTTGCAGTACCGGAGCTTTCTCCAACTTCAAATCGAACTCTAGAAGTGTCACCTTTGGGTTTTTGATTCTTCAATAAGGTACCAAGTTCTTCTAAGCTTTTCTTGAATTTTTCTTTGTGTTGATTTGCAGTTTCCAATTCTCTTTCCAAGGTCTCTTTTTGTCTCATTAGTTCATTCGAGTCATTTTGAGTATGCATCAGATCTGTCTTCAACATATCATTTTCATAGCTAAGCCTTGTGTTCTCATTTGATGCATCACTTAGTCTTCTGGTCAATTCTTCTTCATTCTTCTTTCCGTCCTCAATCTCTTTGTAGAATCTCATAGTCATATCCTGCATTTCATTTTTTGTTGTCATGATCTCTTGTTTCAATTTGCTTATCATATCATTTAGTGATTCCTTTTCATCATTTTCATTTTGCAATTTTTCACAAAGTTCTCTTCTCTTGTTTCTTGTAACAGTAAGATTTTCTTGAAGTGCCCGAATAATGTCCTGAGCTGCTTTTAAATCATCTCCTAATTTGATATTTTTCAACTTCTTTGCATCATAGTCAGTAAGAGCTCCTTCAAGTTGCTTCATCAGATTTTCCATCTTTACCGGTGTCAAGATCTTCCTCAAGCTGTTAGGCTTCTGAAAATAGAGGACCAGGCTCTGATGCCAATTGTTAGGGTTCCCACAGATACTAAGAGGGGGGGGTGAATCAGTATCTGACTGGTAATGAAATTTTCTTAAAACTAAATATGCAAAATATAAAGTAACAGTATACCGGTATGCAAGAATTAATGTAAATAACAGAATCAAAAGCATCCACATGAAAAGAACACCATAACACGAGATGTTTAACAAGGAAACCCGGTGTGGGAAAAACCTCGATGGGATTTGTGACCCACAATATTCGCTTATTGGCCAATAAGAGAATATTACTTACAATAGGGGCTTGCACATGCAGGAAGGCCAACTGCCTAGAGCTCACTTCTCAATAAGAAGTCACACTGACTTACAATGAGGATTTACACAAATCCAATATTTTGTACTGCTTTACAATAGCATCTTCAATGCTAGATTCAGTACCAGTTCTTGCTCTGTTCTTTACATATACCCTTGACCTACAATTCGCACATTAGGTTTGCCTTATAATTTATTTATTGATTTCTATTCATATCCTACAAATGCCTACAATGATCTCTTTTATATACAAGAGTCATTTTACAATTTGCCAAGTCGGCTTACAATGATAAACAAAATATTACATATCAAAAATCTTGTCGGCCTCTGTGCCGGTATACATATTTCCTTCTGTGTCGGTGTACATCTTCTATGTCGGTGCCGGTGTAGATTGATTTTGTTGATGTCGGAGCACTGTTTTGTTTGAGTAATGCTTTGCCAGTATAATGTCTTGTCGGTGCCATAGGATTGCAAGGTTGTCATCAATGAATCACACACAATGTCTCATTGGACTATCCATATGCCAACAGAAATTACGAGCTCAAATCTTCAAAACATGAAACAAATCAAGAAAGAGTTAAATTGAAAAAAAAAATTAAGAAAAGAAATCAAATGGAGATAATCTTGAAAATCAAATTAAAATTTGAAAAAATCTCAAAAAAGCAATTAAAACAATTAAATCTCAAAATTTAATAAAATAGAGAATAAATCAGTTTTTTTCTGATTTTATCTTAATTTTAGTTCAATTTCCTTTAAAACTAAGAAAAGCAGCCAATCACATCAATTCACCAAGATTGTGCTTCTTCTTGGAAAATCTTGACCGCTCGTCATCATTTGATCTCGGTCGTCGGTTTCTTTCTGAATTTTCTATAAATTCAAGCTCTCATCTCCTAATCAAGGATCCTAGAGACTATATTGTTATTATGTTGTTTTTGCTCTAGGTTCATTAAGATTGTGCATTGAGAATATTTTCACATTAGTTATTGCATATTTGTTAAATCATTTAGCTTAATATTTATTCATAGCTTAATCATATTAGCCTAATATTCATTAATCTTGCATATCTTGCATTTATCTAGCTTAATCTTACATCCATTTAGCTCAATTTTGTACTCATATAGATTAAATCCTTCATTTAGGTGTTGTCTAGTCATTGGTATTGCATATAAAAATCTGAGAGCAAGACTAAACTCGCATCTACTAGAAAGCAATAGGTTGCTTTGTGATGGTTTATTATTCATTGTTGATTGATTTACTAACCATGCATCTAATGACTTATTGAAGTGTTGTGTATTCCAAATACAGATACGATTCACTTTTCAAACACACATTTTTTGCACCCACCATGGGGATCAAACCCACGACTACAATATTTCTAATATTTCTTGAATAGATTTTATGTTTGGTTTTTATAACTAATAAACATGTGTTAAATTTGCAAATAAAAATCTTTCTTTTTGCTTGTTCTTTTGTGACAATCAAAAATGGTCTTTGTTCGAAGGGCATAACTTTTTATTAAACCGTTGGATCTAAACAAATGTTTTATATGTTATTTAAAACCCTTCTGTAGTTCCACTGAAGCAATTTTCCTAATGTGGTCTGGATTGAAAGTTATGAATGATAGAGTGCAGTACTATCGTTTTACTTGTTCTTCTGTGACAGTCAAAAATGGTCTATGTTCAGAGGGAATAAATTTTTATTGAACCATTGGATGTAAACAAATTTTTGATATGTTGTTTCAAATGAAGTTTTCTACATTTTAATTGAAGAGATTTGCTTAATTTTGTCTGGTTTGAAAGTTATGAATGCCAGAGTGTAGTACTATCAAAACTCTCATAACTAGGATAGTCATAATGAATGGAAATTCTTGTTAGATTAGTTTAATTTACAGTTTGCATGCTAGAATTTTATTTTGATATTTTTTATGTTATTTTAGAAACTAATTTTGGGCTTTTAATGTTTGCAGAATGCTTGTCAAAGAATTTATAGATCAAACATACGCCTGTCAACGAATCAAAAGCAAAATGACTACTAATGCGTTGTTCTTGCAGGTTGCCTAAGGAGAATCGACTAAACATTGTGTATTCATTTAGTATTTTCTTAGGCACTGAAATTTCTATTTGGTTAATGAAAAAATTTGTCTTTTGTGTTTGAAGAAAAATCTAAGAGGTAGGAGAGTATGCTCTTGTCTTTACAGACAATCAAGAATCTAGACCCTTGAGGCTTTTTCTAAATTTCCTTTAATGGGCCTGTCACTGTGGGAAAAAGTAATCACCTTGTGAGAATGACCCAAGTGAGTACAGCTGGACCTGAGCATTCCAACTCACTATAATAAATAGGCCTCTGGTGATTAAAGTCTCAGATGACAGGATTATTTGATTTTTCTCTTTGAGATCTCTCATATCAAGCATTTTATAGGGCCTCGCAGTCTCAATCACGTTTATGTGACTACAACTTGTTTTGGCACCTTTTCAGGCTATAGGCCTCCATCATGCTTGCATGACTTCAAGGGGTAATTTCGAAGGAAATTCCTGACTAAGAACTATAAGATAGAGGCTACCCGATTCACCTCCGAAAGGGGGATAATCTTTGTGCAAGAGAGATAGTAACTCTCCCAAGATACTTGCCATATCGTGCCCCCATTAACATTTGGAGTCGGCTAATACACCATTGAGAATCCATTGCATGAGACTCAGTGGTTGTATTCTTATTAGCTATTGGGTGTGTACCTAAGTCTTCAAGCAAAGATTTTCTTCTCTAAGCCAACTTCTATAGGGTTAGCGTGTTGTGCTTGAAATTCATTATACATCTTGCGTGTTTACTGTGTTTTCATCCCTGAAACTAAAATTGAAATACTAGAACTAGAGAAAACAAATCAACAACATTAACAACTCAGTGATCAAAACTCAGTCTGTCTCAAAAAACTGGTCTCTGTCAGTCATCAAAACTCTATCTGTGTCAAAAACTAGTCTCTGTCAATCATCAAAACTCAATCCATCTCAAAAATTTGGTCTTTGTTAGTCGTCAAAACTTTGTCTATATTAGAATCTCATCTTTGTTTATTCTTTTATCATACAAGCTTATTGAATTATCGTTTGGCTATACATGAGTTGTCGTACAAGTCCTTATTGGTCATGTCAGTTTATCGTCTGGGCCTGTTAGAATTGTCATTTGGGTCTAAGAAATTGTCGTTCTTCTCTTAGAGAATTATCGTCTAGCCTTTAGCATATTTTTCATATGAATAATCATAATACTCAATTTATATTATCGTCTGGAGGTCATTAAACTATCTTACGAGTTTAGGCAGCAAGTCGTACGAGAAACTGTCTCTATCGTCTGAGAACTGCTAAATTGTCGTCTGGGTCTGAAAACTCTATCATACGAATTTTTTATTTTGTCAGTCCAGAAACGTGTCTATCTACATACTTTTCTAGAACTATTACTTGCCTAATTAGACTATGGTGAGTGTAAATTTGGTCATCATAATTCTAAGCATAAACAATCTTGATAGTGTACCCCTGTCATTGTGTTGCACGATTTTGTCAATCATCTTTCGGCTAGTTCAATCAATTACTTATCAAACTTAAGTTACTTTGATCATGTCTTATACAGGATAGATCATTCCTGAAACCAGACCGAGTCTTAGTCACTTCTCTCAAATCAAACTAAGTTACTTAGATCACGTCTTATACAAGATAGATCGTTCCTAAAACCAGACCGAGTCTTAGTCACTTCTCTCAAATCAAACTAAGTTACTTAGATCACGTCTTATACATGATAGATCATTCTTGAAACCAGAATAAGTCTTGGTTACTTTCCTCAATCACTACGTCAAATGAACAACTAGCTTCAATTTGATCTTAACTTCTGCAACACATCTAACTCTTGATCCTGTCAGTTATAAATGCCCATTCAAACCAGAAGCTCTTCTAAAAATTCTGACAAAATTAAGAAGCCCATGGCTACCTTGGCCCAACAAATTCATGATTTCAAGAGATAAACACATGACATTCAAGATCAACGAAAAGATTCAATGACACCTCTTGAGATAAAATTTCATGATATCAAGAACACTAGACTTCAAGAAATGTTAAAACAATTATACAAGGTGGAATAGAAAGTAACTGAAAATCAAAAGTCAAATCTCATACAAGATCACAAGACATCTTCACCAAGACAAAAAGACATCTATCCCCTAGATAGACAGTTTACAGCTTTGGGGCAATCTATTGAGTCATCTTTGAAAGAGCTTCTTAAGCACAACCTTATTGTATTGCCTAAAGAGACCATATGGGGATGTGAAATTTTGAGTAATTACTATGCATACCATAGGCATAAAAAAATAAGACTTCAATATCTATGGAATTAAAACATAAAATTCAAGACCTCCTTGATGATGGTGTTATTGAAATCGAAGATCCTAAAAATTCACCTAAGGAGAAATGAGATGTCATTACCAAGCATGATCAAAATTATGAACCTGTGTCTAGCAATGGCCCACATGTAGCCTCCATCTCTTCCATGATTCCTCCATCTCCTAAGGCTTCTCAAAAACAATTCATATCATTTCCCTCAAATAATGAACCTAATGATGAAACTTTTCATGTTAACCCTCAAGGGCTATCTCAAGCGCCATCCCATCCAATGGTTGAAAAGGATCTTACCTTCCTAGAATCCCATGATGATCCCATTATACCTTTCCATTTCTTCCAAGATGATCCCATTCTATATCAAGAGAAAATCATCCTTCCTAAACAAGATCATGATGGCTCTTCCACCTTTTCAAATGATCCTATTCAAAATGAAGAGTCAAACACCCTTCCTACTCTATCCAATGGTCCTCTTCCATGTCAAGATCAAAGTATACATTCATATCCTTGTCATAATCTTCCATGTTCACCTCAAGGATCCGTCATGCCTACAAAGCCCTCTCATGATCCTACAAGTCAAAATATTTATAAACACAAAGGGGTAGACCTTCACAAGCAAGAACCCCTTCATGTTAAAGACAATATTAAGGGTCATGGCCTCAATGACATTCCTCAAAATTGTGTACCCTTACTAAACCAAAATACAAGTACACGCCTTCCCCTTCATCTCTTCCATCCATTTTAGGATCCTATATTCCTCCATCCCTTGTGTAGGATCAACAAAGGTGTACATCTTCGCATACCTTCCATCCATCTAAAAGAACACAAAGGCCCACTGAGAAAAAGAAAGAAAAATCAAAAGCTATATCGGTTCCTAAGGCACTTGTAGAAGCAATGCATTCCAAGAAACTACAAAAGCATGAAAAATCAAAAACCATGTGGATCCCTAAGCGTCTCCTTGAAGCACAACAGTCTAAAGAAAAATCCAAATCAACACCCAAGATGTTGTTCCTCCATCCAAACCTTCCAAATCTATTCTTCCATCACCTCCTTCATCCATTTTGGATCCTTATGTCCCAAAATCCCTGATTGTTCCTCCATCCAAATCTCAAAATCTGAGATCCACTTTTCCTCCATCAATACACCATCCCTCAAGATGTGTGCCAATGGTGATCCCGCAAATGTTTCTGTTCGCTCATGCACCAAACTTTCAATATCTAATCCATTATCCAGCACCTCCTTTTCATCCTTCCATACCCCTTATCCAATCCTTTGCATAATACTTTACCCTAGTTTCATCATGAAATCCAAAAACTAAGGAAATCAACTTTGAAGGTGTTGAACATTTACACTTACTTGAGTCCTTATATCCTATTGGAAAAGACATCTTTATCTGACTCTTCAAACAAATACCAAAGAACTACCTACACAAAACTCCCTGGCCCTATGAACAACAATGCACCTTAAACGATATTATATCTAAGGGTTGGGTTAGTTTAGCATTTTCTTTCTGCACTACATATCATTTTATTCAAAGCACTGCATCACATATAGTTTTTAAATGCATCGCATTCACAAAATTTCCGCATTTGTATATAGTAGCATTAATAAAACAAGGCAATTGTCCAAGTTTATCATTGGTTTGCATTCAAGAGAAAAAAGGGTCATCTCCTTTCTTAGATATTCAGACATGAAGTCTTTGACGTCCTAAGGTCATTCATTTTCAACATTACTCTGTGACGATGCTTTACTTATGGTTGGGTAGTGATTTCACTATTTGAGACTTGTTAACCCAAAATTTATCAATTGCTATATCTCAAACACATTCATAAAATCTCTAATTCATTCTAGACACCTAGTTGATCATATGACTAGTGAAAAAATCTAAAATTCTACTTCAACGCCATTATAATTTTCACACCCAAGTAGGTTTCATTACTTACAAGTCAAGGCAAGAAAAAAAAAAGTGTTATGCCAACTATTCATCTCAAGGCAAAAGAGCAATGATATATAACTAAAATATCATGCATACAAAGTGCGACAAAAATCTTGACTATGGGAACATGTGAGTAACTACATCGGGGCTATGAACGCATGTTGGAAATGGAGCAATATTTGAGAGATTATAGTCTATAATCTCATCGGAGCTCTAAAAATTTGCTGCCAACAACACTCTATTCGGGATGCTTTTGAAGTTAGAATAATCCACGTAGCTAATCATATAGGATGGTAAGGATCTTTAGTGAACACAAGAGCGGGAATTAACTCATTTGCACTCACATAGGCAAAAGAATATCAAAGTTTCAAGAATCAATGAGGAAGTGGTATGCATCTCCATTTGTAAATCATAGTAACTAAGTGTGTTAATTTGGATGTTCCAAGGGACCTTAAGGATTGATTGACCGCTTATCTATGAAATTTTTTGTACCTCCAATTCAATTGGTGTATTATGAAATGTTGAACAAACATGATCATCCTTCTTCGAATAGGAAATGCATCTTCATCATATATATTGCATTAACATAGGTCATATCAAAAAATCAATGTCTCCATATACATTCTACAAATCATCATGTCATATAGGTCTGCATGCTGGGGGCATAGCTGAGAAAATCCTAAAAAAAATCATAAAATGTCCTAAACAAACTCCTAAAAATCATAAAATGTCTTGAAAAAATCCTAAAAAATCAAAAAGCTCAAAATTAAAAAAAAAAATGGAAAAATCGAAGCAAGAAAGCATAGACCATCCTTCAAACCAAATCAACCACAAGCAAACTCTCAAGGTCTGCAATCAAACGTATCGCATGTCTTGTTAATTAATCTATCAAACTCTATCAAACATCAACATGTCTTATACAAGGAAGGGTACACTCGAAACCAAACATATCGGTCTTATACGAGGTACTTACTCTTTGAAACCAGACATTCCTATCAATATCACACAAATCAAAACAATGACATAGATCAGTATGGTTGTTGGATTTTGTCCAAGTTAGTCTTATCTCTTGTACTAAAGTGCTACATCTTTGCTTTCACTTGTACATATCTTTTAGTCGCTTTTGTGACATCTAGTTCTTTTGGAACCCTCATTGCTTGAAACCAATCTAAGTCAGTCATCCATCTCCAAACTACTAAAGGGTTTTATCACTAAGTAAACAAGCAAAACAAAATTACTGAAAACAATCACTAAACAGTTTGAGATATGATTGAAATTTTCTTTGTGTGTTGTCTTTTACATTGGTTTTTGATTATTATTCCCTCTGAGTAACTCGAGGAAGTCTATCTTGACTAAGAGGAGCAAGGATTGGGGGCATAATCCTTTTCTTTGTTTTCTGCTTGTAGGGGTGATTTCGATGATTTGGAAACATCTAATCAGCTGGGTGTCTGTGATAAGTGCCTTCACATCAAGGTGAAATCGCCACACATACCTCGACTCCACTTATTTGTTTTCTACAAGGAGGTTGGCGTCATTTCTTTGACTATTTTGAGTGAATTTCTTTAATGTGCAATCTGGATGCATGCATAATCTGTCCTCGGATATGAACGAAAAAAAGGGTCATTGCAGACAAGATAATTAATATTGCATATATAAAGGAAGGAACTCTATTTTTCCTGCTCTATTTGTAAACGCTCAGTAATGAAGATTAAGCATTCCAAATCCAATGACTAGGTTTAGGTTTCATTCATTCTAAATTTTATGCATTTCGAGTGATTCGACATGATGACAATGATCTCTTTATCTCCTGAATGAGAGTTTGACGCATCATCATTTCTTAGCTAAGTGGTATCTTATTCATCATCATTTGTCCGATTGAGTATTTTTTGTCATGCTCTGTGAAGTGTGATACCTACCTCTGTAACACAAAATACTCAATAGATCATTTCAAGCATGGTTAGCAAATTAAAAGCAAATAAAAGATAAAACCATGACAAAGCAACCTATCACCTCCTAAGAGATGCGAGTATGAATATGCTCTCAGATCTGGATAAGCAATCCCAGTGACTTGACTACACCTAGATGGAGGATTTGAAATGATAATGATATGCAAAGATGAGATTGATTATTCTAGATTCATCCAAGAGACTAATTAAGCTAATGATATGCATTATTAAGCTACATGATTCAACAATTATGCTAGAAAAATGATCAAATTAAACTAGACCTAAGATGCAATTGCCTATAATAACAATGCTCAAATGATATGCTAGAATGGATATGCCTATAGTAACAATACCTGAATTACAAATGAGATGGGATCCTTTGTGCTCCAAAATGAGGGATATTTATAAGATTTCCAAGGCCAGGGGTGAGGTGGTAGGAATCAACGGTCAAGATTGAGTCTAAAGATATCAAGGGTGAAATTAGAGGAGGTTGGAGAAGAGGATGGAGGAAGAGACACTTGTCATCTCTGTGGTGACAAGTGTCAAGGAACCTTGCTCATGAGAGGGCAAGTGTCCAAGGGAGGAGACATGTGGCCAAAGTTCCATGTGTCTCAAGGAGAAAATATCCACACCATAGGAGGTTAGGATGTGCAAGATAGGATAGGGCTATGCAAACCCAAGGTTAGGTGGAATGAGTTAGGTTAGAGGGATGGTTAGGTTAGGTGGTTAGAAGTTAGGAGACGTGTGGATAATTTGAATTTAAAAATTCAAATAATAGGAAAAGACTAATTAATTCTCAACAAATCATAAATTGATTTGTTTTAATTAATTAAAGGATTAGAAGAATTGATTGAAATGGGGGAAGAATTAATTAATTTGAATTAATTAATCAAAGGGGACTATTTAAATGAACCTATTAAATAAATCCTTAGATTTATTAATAAGTAGAGGAGTGGGAGAATTTAATCAAATTGTTAATAAATTCAATTAAATTGGAAAGGAGGATTAATTAAATAATTTCTTATTCAATTAATTATCTTCAAACCACTTTTAGGTGTATACACTTGTGTATTGAGATGTTAGCTACACAGATAAGCATCTTATATAGATCCATGCATTTCATTATTACTTATTTGCATTCATATTATTGCATGAAAAATAAACATTTGCATTACTAGTTACTCATTTTCATCATTTATTTGCATATGAAAAGAATTTTTTTTTAAAAAAAACATCCATACACATCTCCATTGCATACTCTATATTGAAAAGATATGCATACATATAGAATAAAGCATATAGAAAGACATCTCATAATCAATCAACACAAGTACAATGAAATTGAAATCAAATCAAGAGCTCGTATATCTCATCATAATCTCAATGTCCAAGAGTACAAATGATATCAACTATCAAATACAATGTCTCATCGGAGCAAGAATCGTATAAAATTGAAAATGATACATTAAACCTCTTATATAACCCAAACCCTAATTTTTAAACTTGCTCCGATGGACGTAAAACTTATATCCTAAGCTAAATCATCTGTCTTGAGTCCATTTTTGGGATCAAAATCAAAATCTGGCATCACTTCTCTAGTCAAAATTTCACGATGTTGACCACTAAGCACTTTCATCCTCAAGTCAATTTCGAATCATTTTGTGCTCAATTCAATTCTAAATCTCAATTTCATTCTCAAATCAACTCTGATTTTAATTCTTCAATATCAATCTTTGTGCTCAAATAATTATCATCACCAAAAATTGCCTAAAATCATTATACCCTTGCTATCTTTCGAATTCACTCCCGAGGGGACATACTCATGACCTCATCATCTTTTCAATGATTATCATCGTCAAAAGTCGAGAAATTTATCAAATCTTCATCTAAAGTCGAGCAAAAATCTTTTCAACCAAAGAAAATTAACCAAACCTTGTTACTAGGGGCATCTTAACTAAATCATGTTGTATAAAGTTGAGATTCTTCGATGTCAAATAGAGAAATCTCTAGAGGCATATCAATCTTTGTCCTCATCTGAATCAATCTTCAAATCAATGTTTAGTTTTAATCACATCAAATCAAGCTAGATATTTTCTCTTGCTAATTGGTTCTTGTTCAATCAAGTTCGAAATCGGTTTAATTTCACTTTGCTCAGTCCGTTCTTGTTCAATCAAGTTTGGAATTGGTTGCGTCTCTTGATCAATCTAGCTCAATCAAGTTCTAGATCAATGCTCATTTTCTGATCATTCAAGTTGAAGAATAGTATCTCGCTCTTTGTCGATTCTTGTTCAATCAAGTTCAGGATCGATATCGCTTTAATGAAATATGTTCAATTTCATCGCTTCAAATCATGCTAAACATCTCTCTCTTCATTGGTTTGTGATCCATCAAGTTCAAAACTGATTTCTATTTGACATTAACTATTCTTTGAACCAACGCATTGCTCGCACGTTAATTCAAAGAGGGGCAAATGTATTACCCTAAAAATGGTCACCTAAACCATGAGCCCCTAATCTCGACAACATCACCAAGGTCCTAACTAAAGGCAATTAAATCAACCTTGAGTACCTAATTAATTAATTCTTCACTCATTAATATCACATGTTAAATTAATCATTCAATATTGATTAAATATTTATTTAATTAATTAAATCATTTTGATCAATTATCCTACTTATTTAATTAAATGTCCTAGCATATTTAATTAATTAATAAATTTGTCATTTAATTAAAAAAAAAAGAATTAATTTACAAAAAGAGATTTATCACAAAAAGAAGAATTAATTTGAAAAATAAATAAAAATTGTCATAAATCTTCAAAAAGGAAACAAATCAAGAAAGAGGAATTGGAAATTATGAGCACAAATCTTCAAAAAAGGAAACAAATCTAGAAAGAGTTAAATTGAAAAGAAAAAAAAAGAATTAAAATTTGAGAAAATAAATCAAATGGAGATAATCTTGAAAATCAAATTAAAATTTGAAAAAATCTCAGAAAAGCAATTAAAATAATCAAATCTCAAAATTTAATAAAATAGAGAATAAATCAGTTTTTTCTGATTTTATCTTAATTTTAGTTGAATTATTTTTAAAACTAAGAAAAGCAACCAATCACATCAATTCACCTGGATTGTGCTTCTTCTTGGAAAATCTTGACCACTCATCATCATTTGATCTCAGCCATCAGTTTCTTTCTGAATTTTCTATAAATTCAGGCTCTCATCTCCTAATCAAGGATCCTGGAGACCGTATTGTTATTATGTTGTTTTTGCTCTAGGCTCATTAAGATTGTGCATTGACAATATTTGCACATTAGTTATTGCATATTTGTTAAATCATTTAGCTTAATATTTATTCATAGCTTAATCATGTTAGCCTAATATTCATTAATCTTGCATATCTTGCATATCTTGCATTTATCTAGCTTAATCTTGCATCCATTTAGCTCAATTTCATACTCATATAGGTTAAATCCTGAATTTAGGTGTTGCCTAGTCACCAGTATTGCATATAAAAATCTGAGAGGAAGACTAAACTCGCATCTACTAGAAGGCAATAGGTCGCTTTGTGATGGTTTATTATTCATTGTTGATTGATTTACTAACCATGCATCCAATGACTTATTGAAGTGTTGTGTATTCCAGTTATAGATACGATCCACTTTTCACACACAGAGAGGTGAGGGCTCTCTTGATTTTACGTTCTTTGCCAGAAAGATGGAATAACTTGGTTATGGTTGTAATTAACTTTGTCTTTGGTACAAGAACTTTCAAATTTGATGATATTGTTGGTATTATCCTAAGTGAGGAAATGCAATGAAAAAGCATAGGTGATACTTCAACATCATCAAGTACTAATTTGAATTTAGAGAGAAAGGAAAAACCAAAGAAAAGAGAAAAAAGACCAGGAAATCATGAGAAGTCACAAGGGAAATCAAAGAAAGGATTCTCTCAATCTAGAGGAAGAAAGGATTATTGGTACTGCGAAAAGCCAGGACATCTAAAGAAAGATTGTTGGTCTCAGAAAAACAAACAAGGAGATGAAAATGAAGATAACAATAAGGAAGCCAACATTACAAATAATCCTTTATAAGATTTCTTAATTTTATGTTTAGATAATGTTAATAATTCTTGGGTAATAAATTTAGGGGCTTCATTTCATGCCACATCCCATAGAAATTATTTTCTAGATTATGTTTAAGGTGATGTTGGACAGGTATATTTAGGTGATGATGAGGCTTGTTAGATTGTTCGAAAAGGCAAGATAAAAATAAAGTTGCAGAATGGATATGACTGGTTGCTATGGGAGGTAAGGCATGTTCCTAATGAAGAAATTTAATTTCTGCAGGACAACTAGGCAGTGAAGGATACATAGTTACCTTTATAGACAATGTCTAGATGGTTACTAAAGGTGTGTTAGTAGTAGCTAAAGGTGCAAAGGTAGGCACATTGTATTTGTGTACTAGTAATACTCATTCTACCTTAGCTACTACAAAAAAAGTTGTTGTGGGGACAACTACAATAGGTATTGCAAGGACAGATACAAATTTGTGGAACCATTGAGCACATGAATGAGAAAGGGATGAAAATCCTTCACTCTAAATTTTTTTTTCCATGAATGAAGCAAATTGATTTAGAGTTCTGTGAAAACTGTGTTTATGGTAAACAAAAAAGAGTCATATTTCTAAAGGTTGGGAAAGAGAAGAAGAGTGAGAAATTAGAGCTTGTGCTTCAAATGTATGGGGACTAGGTCAGGTATCATCTCTTGGTGGCTCTTTTTATTGTGTTATTTGCATATATCATGCAACTAGGAAAACATTGATGTATTTCCTAAAATAAAAATTAGATGTTTTTGAAACTTTTAAGAAATGGAAAGCTTTGGTTGAGAATCAAACAAGAAAAAAGTTGAATTGACTTAGATCTGATAATGGAGGCAACTAAATTGTAACAAATCATTTGAATATTATATTCTTTTAATGGAATTCAAAGGTAGAAGATGATTCCAAGTACCCCACAAGAAAATGGTGTGTCTGAGAGGATGAATAGGACCATCATGGAGCATGCAAGGAGCATGAGATTGCGTGTTGGACTGCCCCTACATTTCTAGGTAGATGTTGTACATACTATCATTTATTTGATAAGAAGAGGATCTTCAAATCCTTTGGATGGTGGCATTATAGAGGAGGCATGGACTAGTAAAAAGGTAAATTTATTATTTTTTGAAAACCTTTGGTTGTGAAGCTTTTGTCCATGTTGATAAAGAAAACAAAACCAAGCTTGATACTAAATCTCAAAAATGTACCTTCATTGGATATGGAATAGATGATTTTGGTTATCGATTATGGGATTTTTAAAATCACAAAATAATTAGAAGTAGAGATGTTATATTCAATGACAAGGTCATGTATAAAGATCAAATGCAAGAAACAAAGAACGAATAGGTCAAAAAGGAATGTGTGGTGCCGAATGAGATTCCTCAAAATAAAATGCCATTAGTACTTGATGCTCAACAACAATAAAATATCCCACAAACTCCTACAAGTGTTAGACTTTATATGACGTTATGTAGACCTCTTGAAATATTTTCTCCTTCTTTGTATTTTAGTTTATTAACTGGTTCTAGTGAACCAGGAGGATATGAAGAAGCAATGTAGGTGGATGTCAAATAATAGTGAGAGTTAGGCATGAAAGAGGAAATGGATTCCTCGATGCAGAATCAAACTTGGGACTTAGTCCCATTACCTATAAGAAAAATCTCCTTGCCAAATAAATGGGTTTATAGGCCAAAGGAGGAGGGTGGAGGATAGAAAAGATCTAAGGCCAGACTCATGGTAAAAGGTTTTGCAAAGAAAAAGAGTATATATTTTCATGAAATATTTTCTCCAGTTGTAAAGATGACTTCAATTAGAACTTTTCTAAGTCTTGTGGTTGTAGAAGACTTGCATCTTGAACAACTAGATGTTAAAATAACTTTCCTCCATGGGGATATGGAGGAGGAAATCTATATGCAGCACCCACAGGGATATGAGGTCAAAGGTAAGGAGTTAGTGTGTAGGTTGAAGAAGAGTTTGTATGGCCTAAAGCAAGCACCCTAGAAATGGTATTTGAAATTTGATAGTTTCATGGTTGACAAAGGTTACCATTGATGTCATTCTGATTATTATGTTTATTTTAAGAGATTAGATAATGGCAATTACATTATCATGTTACTTTATATCGATGGCATGCTTGTTGTTGGGTCTAACATGCAGCATATAAACGAACTTAAATAGAAATTAGCAAAGTCATTTGTTATGAAGTATTTTGGTGCAACTAAGCAAATCCTTGGTATGATAATTTTATGGAACAGGAAAATAGAACATTAACTTTGTCCCAGAGTGAGTATATAATGAAGGTGTTAAAAAGATTTAACATCTAGAATGCAAAATAAACTGGTACACCTTTGGTTAGTCATTTGAAATTGACTAAGGAGATGTGTCCAAAGACACATGAAGAGGTAAATAAAATTTCTAACATTCTGTATTTATCAGTAGTTGGAAGTTTGATGTATGTGATGGTATGCACACGGCCAGATATTGCAAATGCAATGAGAGTTATGAGCAGGTATATGGTCAATTTGGGAATGGAATTTTGGAATGTTGTCAAATGGATTCTTAGGTATTTAAGAGGTACTACTACCAAGGCATTATGTTTCAAAAGATCAAACTTTGTTCTATGAGGATATGTTGACTCTGATCTGGCAGGTGATATTGATACAATAAGTACTACATGGTATGTTTTAAATGTAGGGGAACTACAGTTAGTTGGATTTCTAGACTTCAGAAGGTTATTGCACTTTCAACCACTGAAGCTAAGTATGTGGCTGCTACTAAAGATAGCAAGGAGATGATTTGGTTACAATGTTTTTTTGGAGGAATTGGGCAAGACACAGTAGGATATCCTATTGTACACTAATAGTCAGATTTTCATGCATCTTACAAAGAATTTTTCTCTTCATTTGAGGACAAAATACATTCAACTTAGATACCATTCCATAGGGTTTGTTTTGGAGGATAGCCAATTACGGCTTGAAAAAATTCACACAAGTGACAATCCTACAGATATGTTCACGAAGGCAGTTGCATGGGAGAATTTGATTTCCTTATCAATTTCTATTGGCCTTCTTGACTGAAAATCATGGAATTAAGGAACAACTGATTCTAGGAGTTTTATCTAGTGGGAGTTGCAAGTGCAGCAATATCGTCCAAGATCAGTCTCCAAGTGGGAGATTGTTTGGTGTGGAGCCTAATCAGTGTCTAAGTGGGAGATTTTTGGTATGTGGCAATTGATCATGCAAATACTATACACTCGTATTGTTGGTATGTGGGAGATTGTTGGTATTTGGCATTTTTTATTTTCTTGAAAAACTGACATTGAAAGCAGCTCTAAAAAGTTGACTTTGTAGGTTGCCCTAAAATTGCATGTTATAAGCGGTTGGAATGAAAATGGTATTATAATGGTGTTGTATTGTTTACTAGATAATAATAAAAGGTTGGACAATTGTGTTGTGGATGTAGCCCACCTTGGGTGAACCACATTAAATCTTTGTGTTGTTTGTGTTGTGTATTATTCTTCATCTTTGTGTATTTGAATTTGCATACAATTATTAATTTTGTATTTGCTTCGGATATACCTAAACCCTAACATACATACATATATATATGTATATATATACAAATATATATACATATGTATACATATATATATACATATAGATATATGTATATATACATATATCTATATATACATATATGTATATATACATATATATATATGTATATATATATATATGTATACATATACGTATACATATATATATCTATATATATGTATATGTATATGTATATGCACACACACACACACATGTATATGTATATGTATATGTATATGTATATGTATATGTATATGTATATGTATATGTATATGTGTGTGTGTGTGTGTGTGTGTGTGTGTGTGTGTGTGTGTGTGTGTGTGTATGTATATGTATATGTATATGTATATGTATATGTATATGTATATGTATATGTATATGTATATGTATGTGTGTATATATATGTATACATGTGTATATATGTATATAGATAGATAGATAGATAGATAGATAGATAGATAGATATATGTATAGATAGGTGTGTGTGTGTGTGTGTGTGTGTACATACATACATGTTAGAATTCATGAAATGTGAATCCCACAAGCCAATTTATCTTCTGCAAGAATATTTGTCACACATAAAGAGAGAATTGAACAACAAAATAATTGAAGACAATAACAATGAAATTGATTGAATTGCTTTAAAATTGCTTGAGTTACAATGAAGGACTAAAGATAGAAACCCTAAACACTGGAGTTTACAAGATAGAATGGGAGTTAAAATAGAGTGCATGAATCAGTCATCTATGCACAAATAACATAATAAACTAATTAAATGCATAAAACTCTCGAAATCTAAACATAGTTTTTTTTTCCTAGTTTGCATTATGCATGGAGATAAATATTAATTAATTATTTGTAATTAATTAATTAACTAAATAATAAATGCCAGTAATTAATTACTAATTAAGACATCGATTATTTAGTGAATTAATGCAATTAAGTGAATAATTATTGTATGAATTATTTACTCCACCACCCCCGTCCCCCCCCCTGAATGCAAATTGGGGAGAGAGGCAAAAAACATGCAAAGATGAATGCAAGATGGGTCTCGGCATAAATCTTGATGAGGTCCCCATTAATAAACATGCAAGTTTCCCAGATTCAAAGCAAAGGAGAAAACCCAATGGGAACAAAACTCCTCTCCAAAAGAGAAACAAAAGACGAGCATGAAGAAATATTGAAGCATGAAAAAGCTGCAAACATTGTCGTAGAATAACTACTATGATGCTAAGAAACTCTTCTAAAACAAAAGATCGGGATCAATAAGACATGAATCTGCATGAGTGACCCCAACAACACTACTCAACCATGCAAGAGAAAAATGCTAGTTGAAAATACAGGTGCCAATAGTCTAAAGAATTGACCAAGTGAAAAATGGAAGGTCGCCTCTAGAAATAGGAATGCAAGAGTGTCCATGTGGTAAGTGTTCCATCTCACAGAAATGCATGGGTAACCAGCTGCTGCATCTTCCTAGTACATAGGAGCAAATACTGAATACATAGAATCTCCAACGTGAAACCAAGGAAGCATTAGCACGAATAGTAGAAACCCCCCCCCCCCATAATGCTGACAAGGGAGAGGTATGACAGGTACACTAAATTTGAATGTTATTCTCCGTGATGCTAGAAAAAGTATAGATCTGAGACAAGAAAGGTGGAGCTTAGATCACAGGGACGCAGAATAGGACCAGAAAAGGCATTGTTGACTTCGGAAGGAAGAGACAGTGACCTAATAAGTAATCTGCAAAAATGGACCTGAGATCTAGATAGAGCTCTGAATCATCTTTTCTACAATATATCATTTGCAAAAAAATGAAGTCCGGATGCACAAGATATGCCCCTGGGAGTGCAAATAGAAACTTTTGACTTCAACTAGAAAAAAAGGCTGCAAAATGGCCCCCTTGGTGGAGAGGCGGTGGCTCCCTAGTGGAGCGAAGGTGGCAGGAGGTGGCAGAGCGGAGTGCTGGCGGTGGTTTGTGGTTGAGGCGGTGGTGATTTCTAGTGGAGGTCATGACGATTAGCGAAAGCCACTAGCGGCTAGCGTTGTGGTCGCTGCAGTTATCGTCGGTCACGGTGACCACTAGTGATTGTCATAGTGGCTCAGTCCTAGCATGCCATTAAACTGCTTGAAAAAAATATATATATATTTTGATGAGGTCGTACGGTACAGACTATATGGCCCAGAAATTTTTTTTAAAAATGCCTCCAAGGTTCCCATCACCCAATATAGGGAAATTATATATCAAAATTCATCTAAAAGGCCTTCTGAAACCATTGGTGAGGTTTGTTTAGGCCCAAAATGCTCTAAATTTTCAAGTACCCTCAAACTTTGAACCCTTGCAAAATAGACTCTTTGTATTTGATTTCAACGAAACAAAAGGCGATTCTAAATTTCTCGAGCCTTCTAGAACTAATTGTGCACTCATTGTGGAAAAAATTGAATGTGTGAGGGATAAAATTGGCAAGTATAGTTGTATAGAATTAAGCGGCTTCGTATATATCATTTTGTGGCGTGGTTGCGTGTAATTGAAGAAAAGCATATGCTCTATGAAAAGAAGGGCAGTTGCGAACAGGATTAATGAGTCGAGTCCCTCATGTCCCAACTACCTAGCCTTGTGATACTAAAAAAAAGGAAAATAACATAAAAGTAAATATGTGCTATGTGTGCATGTATTTTTAGGTAGCAAACCATGTATAAGTAGTGGTTGTGGGTTATCCTGATGGTTCATCTGCAAAAAGTGGGGAATCCTCTACTATTATTAATGGTGGTGGAATGAGTTTGGAAGATTAGATGTATAGGGTTGATAGTGATGGAAATTCAAGTGGAGTGGGTGGAGTTGGAGATCTGAATTGTTGATGGAATGTTGGCAAAACTCATCTTTGTCCATTGGTTTCTTGTATAGTTCATTAGTTTAATTTTGACTAGATCAATTGTAGTGAGTTGAACAATGCCATTAGGAAACACTTGCAGAATTTCATATAGTCCCAAACAATGTGTCAAGATTTTTCCCTTATTGTCTGTAACACCTCGCTAAGGAACCCCAGAGGACAACAAAAACTAACTAAAAAAACATAGAAATAATTTTTGTTTTAAACACTTTACACTACATTAATAACGTATTAATAAATTAATTATAACAATGGTACATGCAGAAGATAATCATTCACCTAAACTATTTCCTCTTGTGAGTTCCCTAATGTCACTACCTATGCAACACTCTAACCAATATCTAAGAATATTAAACCATAATGCACTAACGATAACATTATGCAAAGTTAAAAATATTGACATCTAATACTAGGTTCATTTCAAAACACCAAATGAAGTGTTCCTATGATAAAATTTAGCATTGAATATGATTAAGCATTCATCAATGTGAGAATATCCAGTTCCAACACCACACTACTTAAACATTAATCAAGAATACATAACTTTTTCAATTGCATTAACTAATATCACATTAATCTTCATAAGTAATACAAATATACAATGATAATGTTACAATTACAATGATATCCAAAATACATAGCATCTACTAATACAACCATTCAGTTATCTGCAACAAGGAATGATAGAAACTAGAAAGAAGATACAAGGTCCACCGACACACACGAACAAGTCCATCGGTCCTTAATGGAGGTAGGCAACAACCACCCAACCATGTGGAACCTTTGGGTCTACCCCACCATGCTCTAGAGATAGACATGAGGCTCCACACAACACAAGCAAACTAGGATGATAATACAACATATAAGGGAACACAAAGGATGCACAAGGGGTAAACAAGACACACCACAAGTCTTCGCGAGAGGCTTCTAACACAACCACATAGGATAGGGTTCTAATATACAATTAGAGAAGAGTTGCATCACACAGCCTCACATAGGTTTCCCTGGTAGTCTGACCCTCTCCTAACTCTAGACCTTGGCGTCCATGGACAGCTCAAGTGGAACTAAATAATCCTTTCATAAGGAAAAGGAAGTTCGATCGTGCCAACTCCAAACATCCCCTGGATGAACAAACCTTCCCACTCCCATCCTTAGTCTATACGCACACTAAGGCCATGGGTGGGGAATCACAATTATCTTTATTAATGTGTTCTTTTTTCCCCTCGGTTCATTAATTAATTAAGTTATCACTCGATTGAAAAATTCGCAATGGGTTTCCTTGGCAACCAATTTAAGGCCTCAACTCCCAACTATGATCCACTCTCCCTAACTTGCACCTAGGCACCTCTAACCTAGGGTTCCAAAATATTATTACCACAAAATAATAACATCCATGATAGACATAAAGAATCGTCACAATTCCATCTCATAAGAAAAGATCACATAATCTGAAATAGGACTTCCACATGACCCTATCAACAAAGGGTTAAGTATTGAATCTGCAAATGCATCCATAAGAACTAATTCTTTATCACCAAAGCATAGAATTAGGAAAATTTTCACCAATCTAATTCCAATTAATCCATACAAACCAAAAAAAACATGATCAACAGGCACAAGACCAAAACAAGCCTTTGGAACTAGCTAGAAGTCAACCAAACAAAACGATAAGTATGACCTAAAACTAAAATATCCCCACAAGAATATTATGGGTTTATTTTTTATTCTATTATTCCATCAATAATATATTAATTATTTATTTCAGATCTTAAAATGGATTCACAAATTAACTTGCCAAATCTATAGAAAACATCAAAACTAGTCAACTATTCTTGCACAAAGAAACACCAAATTGAATGCAATCTCATAGAACACCATGGGAATGTACTTTTTGATATTAAAAAAAAAAAAAAAAGGTCTAAAATATGATTTACCATAATAAAAAATTATATATCTTTTATTTTCAAAATCTCTACCAAACCCACAAAATCGTGATAAAACTACACCACTTGTTTCACCTAAAACACCACAAACTGATTCTGTTTGAATTACAAATGGAAATAACAACATGTAAATATAGTTAAAACCATAAGAAAAAAAACATAATTCTAATGCATATTAACAATATCCAACACAACAACAAATCCACACATTATGCTATAAGATTACTGAAAACAACATGAAGATTACAAGACACACAAAATTGAAAACAACCCTTTGAAACCTCCATTTGGAGAGAGCTTCACAACATGAACTTGATTCCCAAAACAAAAAGAATTAAACACACTCAAACCTCATAAAAATACACTAATTACATTATTTATATCTGACCAAAATCAATCCAAACATAGTTTGCTCATTTGCACATAAACCCTAAATATTTCATAGAAACCCTTAAAGAAAAGGAAAGAATTCAAAGCCTATATCAACACAAAAATAAATGGAAACTAAAACAATACCAAAACTCCTTTCAAAGCACTGAAAACATTTCTTTTATTTTTCCAAAACAAAGAGAAATCATTTAGCAATAATGGGTATCAAACCCTACCTCGGGTCCTACAAAAACAATAAGAAAAGAAAGCGAAAGAAGAAGACCGAAGCATGGAAGTTGTCCTCCACAACTAGAATCTCTTCCAATCAGGAATAAAAGCATAAAAAACAACCAAATATCAACAATATCTTCAATCAAAACAATCTCCTTCCAATTTGTAAAAACAATCAACAATTCTCCGCCAAAAGCCTCCTCACACAAAGATGAAATTCAATCCCCAAAATTTCCAGCAAGAACCCCTTCAAATGAATGACCTTCATCCTCTCAAAACCCCCAAAAGGAAACCAATATAATTCCCTCTCAAAATCCACAAATGAAAAGCCAACCATCTCACAAAAATAAACTCAATAAAATAACTTAAAATCAAAGGTCACTCATAAAATGAATAGCTCAATCCCACCAAATAATAAAGCAATCATAACTAAGATATAAATACCAACTCCACACCAAAGTAAAATCACAATTAAAACAATATATATTTATTTTACCATCATAATATAAAACTCACATTACAATAGTCTCATATTTAATAATAACATAAGTGATTTTATAAAATATAGTTATACGATTATTTTAATAATAATATTAATAATCATAAGTACTCACATTTATATAATATTATCAACTCATAACATAATTAAAATATCACCCAAGAAAGCATGAGACATAACCAAGAAAAGACGCCATCCATCACACAATCAGGACAACTAACTAGGGATTCGAATATTGCCTTTGTGGTTATTCAAGCAGGTAATCACATGACCAAAGATGATTGTCCTAATATGGGACAATGGCTAGGGTTAATTCAACTTGGGCCTATATGTTATCTCTTTTACCACCATTGAAGATTGTTAGGCATGCTTAGACCTATGAATCCAAGTGGACTCGATGCTTGGTACCTAAATTAAAATAAAACACACAACACCTGCACACATACACACTCATATATATATCTAAAAAATTGGATTAGTAACCATAAACATCCATCATATATAATCATCTCAACATATTTTAGAACATCGTAAGCCATCATACACATAATACATCATCTCACATCTAATCATCAAGTAACCCTAAGCATAAAACCCTACTATTTCATTATTATACCCTCAACATATCAACACCACTAGGACATCATAGATGTAATCATAAACCCTTATGTCGCCAAAAGATCCTATAAATCATCACCCCATAGTCATGTCCTAAAACATGTATCCATTTTACATAAGAAACCTTCATTAAAACAACAGATTCTATCAACATCTAACAAACAACATGTCACTAAAACCAACATAAATCCGGAAGAATCATAATTAGAATATGGACATAGAAGATGTTACCCTAGATCATAGCTCATTTCTCAAAATATAACACGTAGCAAACATGGTTAGACAATTACACATCATAACATTATCATAGTATCATTAAATGACCATCTCCAACTAAGCACAATCACTATATTTACACATTATATTTAAGCACCCTCAAATACATTTAAGCAACCAAAATTTAAATTCATTGGAAGAGAATTCTAATATCATATACATTCTCATTTATTCAAATGATGTGATGTCATCCATTTCCATCCATGATCCTTAAAATATAAGCATGATACCTTCATGATTTAACTATATTAGTAGGAACTTAATCATTGCAATGACTACTAGAACTAACAAAAATCTCTAATACATGTATTACTTACATCATTTACATCAAAGTGTAGGTTTAGTATCATAATACTTGTCTTATCATGTTAGGGTTAGAGGGGTATTACATTGTCCTTGTATCTAGAATCATATAGTAAAGCCCAATCTCCTTCCTTGAACTCCTTTATTTTGATGTACTAATCATATCATTTACTAATATAGCGTTGGACAAGTTTAGTGTGTTGCAGTGCCTCCATAGGCATCTCATCCAACGCATTCAATCGATGTAGTTTATCCTTTTGAGATTTATCAAGATTCATCTCCAAGTTTACAATTATTCTTAATGTTTTATACTCAAACTCAATAGGTAAGGCCACCTTTGTTCCATAGACAAGCTCATAGGGTGTGAACCTTATGATTGTCTTCCATGTAATTCAATATGCCCAAATTGCTTTAGATAATCTAATAGCCCAATCTCTTATATGAACTCCCATTGTTTTGGTCAAAATAGCTTCCAATTCTCTATTTGTTACCAATACCTAGCCATTTGACTGAGTGTGGTAAGGATTTGACTTCTTATGCCTTATCTTAAATTATTTAACCAACTGTGCTACTAACTCAAAGGTAAATTGTGGACTATGATCAATCGCTATCTCTCAAGGAACTCCATATCTGCAAAATATTTCTTCATACAAAAATTGAGCCACTTTCATATCTCTGGAATTCCTCAAGTCTTTAACTTCCACCCATTTTGTTAAGTAATTAGTGTGCACCAAAATATAATATTTACCATTTGATATTTGTTTAATGGGCCCAATAAAAACTAATCCCCATATATCAAATGATGCTAATGAAATTTGAGGTTGGAGTAGCATTTCATCACTCCTTGTAGGTCTACCCATTCTTTGACAATAGTCACATCTCCTTGTATAATTGACTGCATCTTTATGTATAGTAGGCCAATAATAGCCAAAATTGAGTATCTTAATTGCAGTCCTCTTTGTTGCAAAATGGCCCCTGCAAGGGTCATAATGATAGTCCTTCAATACATCATATGTCTGATCTTCTCTAAGACATTTCATAACATTGTCAGGTCATGTATAAAACAAGAATCCAACTATCCAAACGTAGGATGAGTTGCGATGTATCAATTCCTTTTTCTCCCTAAGAGAGAGATGTGCAGGTGTCTGACCTGCAACTAGATAATTGGCAATATCTACATACCATGGTGAATTGATTGTCAAAGCAAAAATATGTTCATCGGGAAATGAATCATCCACCACTACTCCCTCTGTTTGATTTTTTAATCGGGAAATAAAATTTTCAACAACATTGGTGTTGTCTATCTTGTCAATAATAGTTGTGTCAAACTCCTACAGCAAGAGTAACCATCTAACAAGATTTTTTGTAACCACTGGTTTGTTAATTAAGTAATGGATTGTTGAATGATCAGTGTGAATTAAAATGGGATAGCTAGTGATGTAATGTCTGAATTTCTTGATAGCATAGACAAAAACAAGCATTTCCTTTTATGTAACTATATAGTTATATTTTGCACCTTGAAGATTCTTACTAGCATAATAAATAGTGTACTCAAGATTACCTTCTTTTTGCCCCAATACTACTCCAACTGCAAAGTCAAATGCATCAATATGTTATGGAGAGGTATGTTCCAATTCGTTCCTCTAAAAATTGGTGCTTGTGCAAGGGTAGACTTTAGTTCTTCAAATTCTTTTTGGCAACTTGTATTCCATTCAATTTCTGAATCCTTTGTCAGCAAAGTGAAAAGTGGTGAAGGTATCTTGCTAAAATCCTTGATGAAGCATCTATAATACCTTGCATGTCTAAGGAAATTTTATCATCCCTTTGTTTTGAGGCACTGGAAACTCTAAAATAATTGCAATTTTGGTTGGATCAATTTGAATTCCATTAGTAAAAACAAATTGTCACAATACAACTCCCTCTTCCATTGTCATAAAGCACTTTTCACGACTAAGAGAGAGATTATGACCTTGACATCTTTGCAGTGCCTTTTCCAAATTTGATAGGGCCTCCTCTTGATTATCACCATAGATTGTGAAATCATCCATATAAATTTCCATGGTATCATGAGAAAAATTAGAGAAAATGCTTAAAACAACCCTTTAAAAGGTGGTTGATGCATTGCATAGCCCAAATGGAAGTAATGAATATCCATATGTCCTTTAGGGACATGTGAAGGTTGTCTTATCTTGGTCCTTAGAAGCAATTTAATCTAATTGTAACCAATGAATCCATCCAAGAAAGAAAACTATCTGTAGATGTCTAAAATTAATTAAATTAAATATTTATTTAATTTATCCTTTCTACATAGTTTATTTCTTTAATTATGTTATTCATATTCTTCTTGCAGTTAATTAAATTTAATTTAATTAATACTGTCACTATAGTCCAATAATTGATTTATCAAATAAATTAATTATTTGACATTCTTCTAAAGTTATCTAAATAATTAATTCTTCTAAGTCTCCTTTAGTTAATTAATTTTAATTAATTAACTTAAGTCATGTGATTCCTACAAATCACTTCTTCTAATCCTCACTTAAGCTAATTAATTCTTCTAGAAGCCTCATTATCATTATTCTCCAATTTTTAATTCCTCCACTCATTCTCTCTCCTCTTGTGAAATCCTCCTAACTTGTCCACTTGCTCCCTAATTCTTCACTAACCCACAAAATTCCACTTGCTAATCATTTTCACATTCCTAATCCCCATGATTAGGAATAATTCAACCATTTGCCATAAATGGCTTGTCCCCTTCTCAACCCCCAACCTTAAATGCACCAACTTTGGTCATTTCAAGGACTTAAAATTCTCTCAGTTTCCTATGCACCCTCACTTCTCAAGGAATTTTTTAATTCATTTTCTCTCCTCATTCCCCCATGCAATCCATTATTTGAGAATTTTTAAATCTCTTGTCCTCCCCCAAGGAATTTTTAATTCTTTTTTATTCCCCCAATGTACTTAGGGATCTCTTCCCCATGTATCTCTAAGTGTGTGGAGACAAGAAATGCCTTTATGGCAAACCTCTTGAATATCACACCTTGTCCTCACTATCCCTTCCATAATTTCCTTTCAATCTTCAGCCTTCATTCCAAATCAATCTTGGCCCTCCATTCCTCCTTCCTCAAATCTATAAATTGGGGTCTCTTCCCCTTCATTGGAATCCATCTTTTGTGCAAATACATGTTAGTATAAGGTTAGAGTCATCCATAGAATCACCATTATAGTCATTTTGCTCCCATACTTAATCATTTTCCATCATCCATCAATCCATCTTTGTATTATTGTGTGTGGAGAGAAATCCACAAATCCATTGTGGACCAATCCAAACAAGTTGAGGAGGGGCACATCTTCAACTTCATCCAAGGTCTAATCGGAGGAACAAGTGGACTCACTTGCAAAGGTATAAGGTTATTTTTTGTTTTGTTTGAATGTTTACGCTACTTTGGTTTTAAACTAACCTTCTCACCATTGCAAAGTTTCTCCTTGGTTCATTTTGGCATGCCCAATGGGACCCACATCCCATTTTACTAATCTCTTTTTGAGTTTTGTGAATTTTTTTAGCTACAGGTTCCGAAATGGCGTCTTTGGTAGTAGAATGACATCTATGTTGTGCTATTTCAATGTTTCCATTGTGAATCGACATCTCCGCTCAGTAAATTTTAATATTTCCCGCTTTTTCTTACACGTTTATAGTTCAACATCTTCGCCTGTGGTTTGGCATCTCTGCCTCTAGTGTCTTTTGACACTTTTTCTTGAGATTTTCTTGCATTTTTAATAATTTAAAAGCATGAAAACATTAAAAAATCATTTAAAAATCACAAAAAAACAACTTAGATATTTCTAGTTTCTAGTTTTTGGTAGAAATATCAAATTTTTATGCTAACTTAGTTTTTGCGGGTTGATCTATGCATCAGCATCTACGCCCTGGTTCGGTGTTTGTGCCAAGCCGGATTTACCGCCTCATTTCAAAATTTTAAAATTTGAATTTTCTGATCTAACTACTTTTTTCTTTTCTAAGTTTTGGCATCTACACAAATGAGTAGTGTTTGCACTGTAGAACATTGTCTCCAAAGGTATTAACTTTTTGTCAATCTTTGAAATTCAAATTTTCACATTTTCTCACTTTTTGCATTTCAATTCGTAGTTAGGCTCTACTTCAGTACTTGCATAGACGTCCAATGTCTGCGCATATATCCAACGTCTGGACAAACATTCGACGTTTGCGCCTGTACTTCAACATCTACGTTGAGGTAACTAGGGTTTACTTACTAATCCAAATTTGAGTTTTGCAAGTGATCTATGAGGTCACCTACCAAAGGTTTCTCAAGGATAGATCAATCAAATCCAAGGGGAAAATGTGCCCTTTGAGTGATGATATGAGCTATACACCCACTACGATTATGTTTGAAAAATCTCTCCATCATGTCTTGATTGTAAGGATCATCAATAAAATATTGGACATGTGGAGAAAGCTCAGGTTGGTAAACAAGTTGTTCTTCTTCTTCTTAGGGATCTTGATCAAAGTGGTGACTAGTCTCAGGCATCTCATTGCCTTTGGCGGCCATTTTTTCTTTTTGTGAGTTAGTCAGGACTATACATAGGTAACCTTGAGAAAGGAATTGATAGACATTGGAAGTGATGATGAGAGGATTTATAAAATTTTGAATTGATTTGATTTGGATAGGATTGATTTTGGATGAGATTGATTTGATTAGGATGACACCTTAGTCCTTGTATTAGGATTTGGGTGAGAGATTAATGATGTGGACCACAAGCACAATGACAACCAAGCTAGGTAAAAGTTTAGACCTTATGATATTGATAAAATCCTCTTCTACTTAGGGTAGACTAATGTCCCTGAGCAAAATAAGACAAAGGATAAGGGTTTTGATCAACCCACAATGATTAGACAAAGGTACTCGGGGGAGATTCTTTCCCAAGCACAAAAGACAATTGATTAATTGATTAAGGATGAAGGTCTAAATCTAACTTTTACAAGGTATTACCCCTATGATGAGGTTGATTGATTGATTAGGATGATTGGATTGAAAATTGATTAATTGGATTGGGGATTGATTGTGCTAAGTACTTAAAGATTGAAGGTGAAAATGATTATAGGATGACAATGACTATGAAAGGAAAGAAAATTATTGGAGAAATGAAAAATGTGATAAAATGCAGTGTTACCCTAGGTGGATCAAGACTCAATAATGGATTGTTGGAGAAGGAAAATTGGATAAAGGGATGCGACCACACCTATTAATGGATTATGACAATCCTGACCTCTGATGGAAGGCACGTTCTCTCAAAGACTCCTCATCAAACTCATTGTTGTGACCATGGAGATAATTGTGGAAACGATGTAGGAAGGTCCTATGCTTCAACAAGAGTTTTTGATTGATATGCAAGAATTTCAGACGCTTAAGAAATTGTTTCAAACTAGGTTTCTTCTTCTTGACTTGATGATATATTGCATTCTTGGGATGTTTGATGGAATTGGACTTATGGAACATGAAGGAAATTGACTAAAAATATTAACTATGCGGAGACCTTAAAGAAGAACAGAGATGTTTAAATAGTGAGGCGGAGACATTGAAGCTCATAAATGACAAGGAGGAGACATTGAAGCTCATAAATGACAAGGAGGAGACATTGATCTACAGGTTTGACTTGTTTGATGTGAAATTTTGATGAAAAGTTGGTCAAATTTGGAAAATGTTTGATTATTAACTACTCTTGGAAAGAAAATATCAAACAAAGTATACACATTGGTCAAGGGAAACACTTGATAGCAAGCACAAAATTGATTGGGGGCGTAGATTAGCCCAAACACATTTTACTGGTATTGCACAAAATGAAGACATGCATCAAATATATGACTTAGGTTGGAAAATGGAAACCATTCAATAGGCCTCTCGCACAAGCGATACCTCAAACAAGTAGACATATAAATATTTTGGTAGCATTGGCTCCCCCTTACAACACACTCACTTCTCAGGCATACCAGATTCTCTTACCCCAGAAATCCAAAGATCCTTTAAATGAGGGATTCCTGTCTCATCTTGAGTGGGTGCATGAGGGTAACTTTAGAGTATGATTCGCATCCCCTGCACTACGAATGTGGTATTTTTGGCTACTACAAGAAGGTTCTTAGTGTAATTTTGAGGGATCACCAATCCAATGATGGATTCTCAAAGCAAGCCACCTAAGGCTTTAACTAAGCTTATTGGTGCAGAGGGGGCCTCCACATACGTCAAATTTATTCAACACTTCAGCCGCTTGACCAATGTATTTATATAGCGGCTCAGAAAACCCGCTCGAGATTGTTTTAGGAGAGTCGATATCCTTGGCGTGTCCCAATTCAAATTACCCTTGTGAGTTGATGAAATCACTAATAAAGAATAGCCCTCTACAAAAAGAAAAATCGAGTGTTGTTAATCATCTTTCTCATCACCCAAGGTTTGCGAAGGTGAAGGGTGACGATAATAGGTGTGATGATGGGTCCACCCTAAACAAGCACAAGTGTGCAAAACACATAAGGCAATGGTAGATTTTATTCCCACATGATAAGTGTTGTTTAATCTAGGAATGCGAAAAATAAACTAATACTAGTGAAAAAATGAAATCTTCAACAAACGAGCTACAAAAACAAGTCAGTAGTTTGAAAATTGATCTTGGACACATGAAGAGAGACATGTCATTGACGTTATCCTTCATCCACCACTAGTGACATCTACACCCATGGTTTCTTTACATCCAATCTCCATACCTCAAAGCGCATCCAATCCAACCATATCTCAACCTCCTAGGTAGATCGCACCTCTTCATAACTCCCTCAATCACATCAACACAAGTTTTCCTCTCACTAGCACTATCCATGGGTCACACTCGCAAGTCAAATAACAACCTTCCATTTCTTCATATCAATACATTGGTGGTGGTGATATCCCATCCTTGTCCAATCAAATCCCCAGTACTAACATGGGTCATTATGTCCCTCATTTCCCTAATCAACAACCTGATCTCATAAAAGAAATTCAGACATGAAGGACCTTATCAAGAATCTAAATAATGGGACAAATAAGAGACCTACACTTTCAAAGAAATATTTCCTTGTCCCTATGATCCTTCTATTTCAGTCGCACCTTACCCACCTGGTTTTGAAATGATAAATCTAAAAAATAAAAAGGCAAGGGTGATCATAGAGACCATGTTCAAGAATTTTACATCTTATGTCAAGATATCTCTTATAGTGACATCTACCTTAGAAGAATTTTTCCAAAGTGCCTTAGTGGGGATGCCCTCGCTTGGTTTTCCGCCTTACCTCATGGCTCCATTAAGTCTTTTATAGACCTAGTAGAAAAAATTGTGTCTCACTACACTTATAATATGAGAATGATGCTTCTATGATGGACTTGTGAAATACAAAGCAAAGGCCCTGAGAAAATTTCACCAAATTCCTCCAAAGGTGGTGGCATCTCATCAAGAAATTTCCTTGGGACATACCAGAACCATGCCAAGTAAATTTATTTCAATATAACTCAGTACCCGAGTTATCTAAACATTTGACCTGTCAATGTTTGAGTACCTTTGATGAAATATCCAAGAAAGGCTTATCCTTAGAGTGTGTACTCCTAGAGGAAGGAACTTTAAAAAATTATCAAAAATTAAATGAAAATTCCTCCTCTTACAATGACAAGCCAAAATTTTGGTCTAAGAACAAGAATATTGCCAATGATGTAGTCACTGATGTCAATAGTGTCTAAACCATTGTCACCCCATCCAAACCCACCACCACCAACAACTTCTTCAACAATCAAACCAACCCTCACAATAAATCACAACCACGCAACAATCCCTCTATCTAAGGTCGACCTCCCTACCACAACAATCAGTCCTAATGCGAGTACACTCTGCTTATGGAACCCAATAAGGTCATCTTCCAAAAGCTAGTCAAGGTCGGCAATGTTGTCTTTCCAATAACACGCCCTTTTGATCCCAATCAACCTAAACCTCAATGGTATAATGAGAATGAATATTGTGACTACCATCATGTCAATGGTCATGATACACACAAGTGTATGAAGTTCAAAAACTACATCTAAGACCTTATTGACAAAGGTGACATTGAGGTTGATATAGCCAAACCTAGTAACTCGAATGACAAACTTAAGATGTACTAGGACCTATTCGCTAAACATAGTAAGGACAAGGCCTCATCATCTCATGTCGTCAACTATGACTATACCAATTATGTGTCCAGATTTGACTCCTTGGTAGGTCGCATAGAACCTATTGATACCCATGTTAACACCATCACAATCAAAGGAGCTAATCCCCCTCTTGCCACTTCAAGACCTAAAGTCACCATTCGAGGTGCCCATCCTCTACAATCCTCAATTCAAGCCCCGCAAGAGAAAATAGTCATCCTCTTGGCAATATGTTGGATTTGGTTAAGTGTTATCATTGATGTCAACACTATATCTTGATTGGAGGCTATCCTTGTTGGATCTATCTCGACTAGTCTTGGTGATTATTTTGGTTTTAGCTATGATTCTGATCTGGTATGATTAGATCTTTGAAATTGGTTTTGGATGCTTATTTTGATTGTTACATGCTTGCTATATTCTAGTGGTTTCATTATTTGGTTATCGCTATTGGTATTTTCAGTTACCGGTTTGTTCTTGGCTTTCCTAGCTAGCTTTTGGCTTTGCTGGCTTCTGGCGTTCCCAGTTAGCTTTACTAGAATGTTGTTTTGGTGACTTGGTCAGTGGATTTTGGGTCCGGCTTATGGAATCGGTTTCTATCATGTTGTTGGTGCTTCTTGATCACATCCTGAGTGTTTGGTGACTTTGCATTGGATGGTGTGCTATTATGGTGGTCCTATTTGAACCCGATTAAACTTTCACTGAGGATTTCTACGGGCAAGTGAAGTGTGTTGGATTTTGGTCTCAGCGGAATCCTCGATGAATATAAGTGTTTGGTTACTTGATTTAGGTCCATGCTATGTAATGAAAATCATAATATTGGTTCGGTGTATCGTGTGATGTAATTTTTGTAATTATGGGTTAATGGGTTTAGGGTTTAGTCGACCTTGTCAATAAGGTTGATGATTTATATTTATAGGTGACTTGTTCATGTAATTCGTATAGATTGATGGTTATGGCTGGTTAAGTCTTCATTATCAGAGAAAGGATTATGTGCGAATAGATTCATATCATTCTAGAGAAGGTTGGAAAGGTTTTTTATTGCAAAGCAAACATCAGTGCTTAACTGAAACTATATCAGGAATTTGTAGATGCTACTTTCACAATTCATTGTTTTTCAGATTGTAGTCCGATGATTTTGTAAGTCAGTGAGACTTCCCTTTGTGATGAGCAGTTCTCTCTACGTTTTTGGCCTTTCTACATGTGTGGACCCCATTGTAATTATTCACAATACTGCTGCAGAGTATTCATCTGATTGTGGGTAGGGTTTCCCACCATGGTTTTTCCCTTTCTGGGTTTTCCACGTCAAAATATTGGTGTTATGTGTGTTGTTCTTTCATATCATATTCTTCATTAGGTTGTGCTTTGGTTTAAGATTTATAATTGAATTAATTGTTGTTATTGTTAGTAAACTGATTCACCCCCCTCTCAGTTTACTATTGGTATCAGTACATTCCAATAATTGGTATCAGAGAGAGGTCCTTTATGTAGAAGCTTAACTGCTTGAGGAGATCCGATGGCAACTGCATCTAGTTCCACATTCAATCCTTACCGGAAGGAGAGTCCTAGATTTGATGGTACAAATTACAAGATATGGAAGAGCGAATGAAGATTCATCTCAGATTTCTTGAACCTGAAGTTTGGGAGATAGTGGAGAAAGGGTATACACCTCATGATCCTAATCCTGAAACACCGACACCTACTGATGAACATAAAAGAGATGAAAATGATGTAAGAGCAAAAGAAGCATTATAAGTGCCCTATCTGATGAAAAGCTATTGAATGTCATAGAGTTGGAGAATGCTAAGTTGATCTAGACAAAGCTTGAAACTCTTTATGAAGGTGACCAAGTTGTGAAGATTGCAAAACTTGAAGGTTTCCAGCTGAGATATGAAACTTTAAAGATGGAAAAAGATGAGAAGATAAGTTCTTTCATGGATAGAGTCAATGACATTGTCATGGGTATCAAATGTTATGGTGGATCTGTTAGTGAAGATGAAATAGTGTCAAAAGTTCTAAGAGTTCTACATTCGGCTTACAAAACGAAGGCTACTACTATCAATGAACTCCGAACAATGTCAAGTACCCCTATGACCAGAGATACACTACTTGGAAAATTGACTGCTTTTGAACTTGAAGAAATTGGAGATCAAAGTGCTGCTAAAACTGAGAATGCATTTAAAGCATCTACATCCAGTAAATAGGAGATAGATTGGAAAGAGATGTATGCTAAAGATATGGAGGAAATTGAGAAAGAAGAAAGAGAGCTTATAGAGTTGGAAGCCTCGATTGCTAGAAGAATTCTTAAAGGACTAGCTGGAAGTAAGTATGAAGGAAAAGTTCCTTTTAAATGTTTTTCATGCAATAAGACTGGTCATTTTCCATCTAGATGTCCTGAAAGAGCTGTTAGGAATCCTGAAAGATTTATGAGGAATTATAAGCCTAATCTTGAATATTAGAGAAAACCTAGAGCTAGAAGGAATAAGGATAAATCATGTTATTATGTTGGTGATGATGATGATCATGAGCCTATGAGTGGATCTGGTAATTGTGCTTCATCCGGCAAAGATTGGGTCTTTATTGTTATCAAGGATGATTCTCTAGAATTTGTCATTAAAGTAAAACATACTGAGGAAAAGGCCTTGGCTACTAAAATTGAAGAGAAGGATGAATGGGTTATAAACAGTGGATGCTCACATCACATGATTGGTGACAGAAGAAAGTTTGTATCACTGCAAGAATTTGATGGTGGATTGGTCAAATTTGGAGACAACAAGGCATGTAGGATCAAAGGCAAAGGAACAATATCATTGGATGCTAAGACTAATACTTATAATTTTTATTATGTTCAAGGCTTAAAGCATAATATTTTAAGTGTAGGTTAGATGGTTCATAGAGGATTTCATTTGCAATTCAAGGATGGAAAATGTAAGATCATTAATAAATCTGGATTGGAGATTGTTTCCAGAACTCAGACTAATGGAAATATCTTTCATTTGAACTCCAGTGAGAAGGCTTATTTGATTGTTCATATTGATAAAATTTTATTATGGCATAAAAGGATGTGTCATGTTAATTTTGATTGCATAGTAAAGATCAGTTCAATACCAGTTGTCAGAGATTTGCCCAAAATTGTTAAACCTCATAATCTGGTATGTAGAGAATGTCAAATGGGTAAGCAGGTTAGAACTTATTTCACAAGTGTACATGATAAATATAATGAAATTCTTGATCTTATTCATACTAAATTGTGTGGACCGACAAGGACTAAAATCTTTCAAGGTGATAGATATTTTATGTTACTTATCGATGACTATTGTAGAATGATGTGGGTAGCATTTTTGAAAGAGAAATCTGAAGCTTTTGAGAAATTCAATATATATAAGGCTATGGTTGAGACTGAGACAAGACTAAAGATAAAGTGCTTAAGATTATCTCATGGTGGTGAGTTTACATCCGACGAGTTCAACAACTTTTGTGAAAGGAATGGTATTAGGAGACAACTTTCTGCACCTAAGACCCCACAACAGAACAAAATGGTGGAAAGAAAGAACAAAATAATTTTGGATGTTGCAAGGACTATGATGATTGAATCTAAATTACCTTATATGTATTGGAGAGAGGTTGTCAATACAGCTATATACACTTTCAACAGAGTACACATTAAAGGCGATACTGGTAAAAGTCTTGATGAATTATGGTTTGGTCATACTCCTACTATCATATATTTCAAAATTTTTGGAAGCAAATATTACATTAGAAGAGATGATGCATTAGGAAAGTTTGATCCTAGAAGTGATGGAATATTTTTGGGTTATTCTACTAAGAACAAAGCATATAGATGTTATAACAAAATATTGAATACGATATTGGAAAGCATAAATGTCAAGGTGGATGAGCATGGCAGTAATTAGATCAGAGCATATGATTATGGACCAGAAGATGAATTTATCATAACTAAACCAGTAATGAAAGGATTAGCTCAAAACAATGACCCAGTGACACCCGTAGCATCAGAAAACTCAACAGTGACAGTGGAACAACAGAATGAGTTAGCAAATCAAGAAAATTCAAAGACTCCCAGGTATGTAAAGGTAAATCATTCTAAAGATCAAATTATTGAAGATAAAAGGAAAGGTGTGATGAGTAGGAGAAGGTTATTTGCTGAAGAGGTGTGTTTAATTTATCAAATTGAATCGGAATCTTTCATTGAAGCAAGGATGAAAATTGGTTAAAAGAAATGGAAGATGAATTAGATCAGATTGAAAAGAATAAGACATGGGAACTAGTACCTAGACCTAAAGACATGAATATTATTAGAACTAAATGGGTTTTCAGGAACAAATTGAATGGGGAAGGTAAAGTGGTGAGGAATAAGGCTAGATTGGTTTGCAAAGGTTATTCGCAGGAAGAAGGAATTGATTATGGGGAAACTTATGCCCTGTTTGCTAGAATTGAAGCGGTAAGACTTTTTATTGCTTATGCTACACATAAGAACTAAAAAGTATATCAGATGGATGTTAAATGTGATTTTCTCAATTGAGATCTTGAAGAGGAAGTTTACATTGAACAACCTAATGGATTTTCTTTATTAGAAGACAAGGACATGGTTTGCATATTGAAGAAAGCTTTATATGGATTAAAACAGGCCCCTTGAGCATGGTATGCTAGATTGGATAAGTATCTTTCAAAGCTTGGTTTCAATAAAGGTCATGCTGATAGTAACTTATATTACAAAATTGAGCATGATGATATATTGATTATTGAAGTCTTTGTGGATGATATCATTTTTGGAGGAGAATAAGTTTTATGCATGAAATTTGCTAATGATATGAAAAGTGAATTTGAAATGTCTATGATTGGTGAGATGAAATTTTTCTTAGGTTTGCAGATTACTCAGACTGATAAAGGTATTTTCATTTTTCAAACTAAGTATGTGAAGGAGTTACTTAAGAAATTTGGACTTGAGAATTCTAAACCTGTCGATACTCCTATGATAATTGATTGCACATTGTCAAAGGATGATGAATCACCTAAGGTGAACCTGAGAAAATTCAAATAAATGATTGGTGGTTTGTTGTACCTAACTCAAACAAGCCCTGATATAATTAATGATGTTTGTATTGCATCTAGATTTCAGGCAGATCCTAGAGAAACTCATGATATTTTTGCCGAGAGAATATTTAGATATTTGGCAGGTACAATAGACTTTGGGTTATGGTATCCAAAGAATGATGACTTCACATTATGTGCATATACAGATTTTGATTGGGCATGAGATGTGGATGACCGGAAGAGCACTATTGGCAGTGTATTCTTTCTTGGGAAAAAGTTGGTTACATGACTTAGTAAGAAACAATCATGCACTTCATTGTCTACAGGTGAAGCAAAATATGTTGCAGCTGCTACCAACTATACTCAAATTTTATGGATGAAACAGATGTTAAAGGATATAAGGGTGAGTAATGATGAGCCTATTGTTATTCATTATGAGAATACTGCTGCTGTTGATATGTCAAAGAATTTGGTATTTCATTCCAAATCAAAACACATTTCTATAAGATATAATTTCTTAAAGGAAAAGGTTGAAGCAAAGGAAGTCAGATTGGTTTGTGTGCCTACTAAGGAACATATTGCAGATATTGTAATGAAACCATTGCCAGAAGACACTTTTGAATATATCAAAGATTAGTTGGGGGTTATCAACCCTCCAGAAGAGACTTAGAGATACATAGATGCATCAATCTGGTGAGCTTGTTAGACATACTTTTTTTATCCGAGTTGATGAAGAGGGTGCTACTACTCAGGGGGAGTAGTCAGGTGTTTGGTTCACTACTCTTGGTTTAGTATCCATCCTTTGTCATTGATGTCAAAGGGGAGAAGGTATTCATGTGAAAACTACTAGATCTTTTGATGGTTTTGAATATTCTTGGCATTCCTTGGCACTTGGATATTTTTCACATTCAGTGTTGCCATCAATGCCAAAAGGGGAGATTGTTGGCAATATGATGGATTTGATTAAGTGTTGTCATTTATATCAACATTGTATCTCAGTTGGAGACTATCCCGGTTGGATCTATCCTGGTTAGTCTTGGTGATTATTTTGGTTTTGGCTGTATCTGGCATGATCAGATCTCTGGAATCGATTTTTAATGCTTATTCTGATGGTTATATGCTTTCTATATTCTGGTGGTTTCATGATTTGGTTATCATTTTTGGTATTACTGGTTACCAGCTTGTTCTTGGCTTTCCCAACTAGCTTTTGGCTTTACCAGCTTCTGGAGTTCTCGGTTAGCTTTATCGATATGTTGTTTTGGTGACTTGGTCAGTGGATTTTGGGTCTGACTTATGGAATCAATTTCTATCATGTTGTTGGTGCTTCTTGATCACATTCTAAGTGTTTGGTGAATTTGAATTGGATGGTGTGCTATTATGGTGGTCCTATTTGGATCCGGTTAAACTTTCACTAGGGGTTTCTACTAGCAAGCGAAGCGTGTTATATTTTGGTCTTAGCAAAATCCCCGACAAATATAATTGTTTGGTTACTTGATTTAGGTCCATGCCATGTAATGAAAATCATAATATTGGTCTAGTGGTATCGTGTGATGTATTTTTTGTAATTATGGGTTATGGGTTTAGCCGACCTTGTCAATAAGGTTGATGATCTGTATTTATAGGTGACTTGTTCATGTAGTTCATATAGATCGATGGTTATGGTTGGTTAAGTCTATATTATCAGAGAAAGGATTATGTGTGAATAGAGTCATATCATTCTAGAGAATGTTGGAAAAGTTTTGTACTGCAGAGCAGAGATCAGTGCTTAACCGGAATTGTATCAAACATTTGTAGATGCTACTTTCACAATTCATTGTTTTCTGGATTATAGTCTGATAATTTTGTAAGTTAGTGAGTCTTCCCTTTGTGATGAGCAATGTGTTCTAATTTGTTGGCCTTTCTGCATGTGTAGACCCCATTGTAATTATTCACAATACTACTACAGAGTATTCATCTGATTGTGGGTAGGATTTCCCACTGTGGTTTTTTCCTTTCTGGGTTTTCCACATCAAAATATTGGTGTTATGTGTGTTGTGCTTTCATGTTATATTATACATTGGGTTGTGCTCCAATTTAAGATTTATAATTGAATTAATTGATGTTATTGTTAGTAAATTGATTCAACCCCCCTCTTAGTTTACTACTGGTATTAATGCATCCCAACACATCCAAGGTGTCGCACCTTCTAATTTTCAAAATGACTGCAATGTTACCACACATAGAGGAAGAATAACCATCCAGGGAGTCCCCCCCTCCTCCGCAACCCCCCATTTCATCCACCTGCCAATATCATATCCTTGATCATCTCAAGAAACCTCTTGCATAGATCTCCATCCTTGAACTCCTCAAGAAATCCTCTATTCACAAAGAGATCCTTGAGAAAGCCCTCCTACAATCCCGTGTCCCAGACAATATCAATGTATCCCAATTGGCAACCTTTTTGCACAACATCACCTTGTGTTCACATCCAAGGACACACCTATTGATGACCCATCTCACAATAATCCCCTCCACATTGAAGCTATTGTCCAGAAGCACAAAATCAAAAGGGTCCTTATAGATGGTGGATCTAGCTTAAATATTTGTACATACAAGTTAATTAAACAATTGTGAATCACTTAAGACTTGGTTGATCCATCCGAAAAAGATCACAATAAAGGCCTATGATGATGCATTAAGGGTTTCAAATGGTACGATCACATTACCTCTCCAAGTGAGCCCTACTATAGTGGAAACAACATATCAGGTATTAGACCTTGACCTCCCATATAATATCCTTCTCAGTCATCCATGGATCCATTCTATTCAAGTCGTCTCATCCACCTACCATCAATGCCTAAAATTTCCCTTCAGTGGTAGAGAAATCACCATCCTTGTTGACCCACAACCCTTCCAATATTGCAAACTCCTTGAAGGGAATCACCCCTACCATTGTCTGCTCAATTCACCCACTCCACCACTTCCATCTGATCCCTCAAATGTCGCCTCCACTTCATCTCAACTCGAGGTCAAGGTCAAGATCATCAATAGTGGTTGTGGAGAGTACACCCTTCAAAATGTTCTTTATGTGGGTCAACTCCCACCTTCTCCCAAGTCATATGGAAATCCGAAAGAAATCAAGAAACAAACCAAGCCCACAATAAAGTGCAAGAAAAACACCTTCCAACAGTGGGTCCCACTTCATGAAAAAGGCTCGAAACCTGATGTCACCTCTTGGTTGTATCAGGAGGAAAACAAAGCACCAACAGACATCCCCAAGCAGATGTATCCTAAGGCCTTAGCCATGGTAGATAAGATGGGATATAAAGGACATAGTATCAGACCGCAAGAACAAGGAATCAAAGCACTAATTTCAACCATCTCTTATAAGCATAATAGGAGCTTGGATTACTCACCACTGCCTAAGAATACTATCGTTGGTGCCCCGACAGATCCTCCTACTGAAGTCTAAGACTCTGAGGAAGAGGAATTCCATGAAATTCCTTTCGAATACCTTGATGACATATTTGATGATGCCCATGTAAACACCATGACCCTCATTATCCCTCCTACTCTATCTAAACTCCAAGTTACACACCCTGAACTTATTGATTGGGGCCAATGAGGACAACCTATTATTGACATTTGTGTTGATGATGATGCTCTCTTGGCATTACTCAACATGCAAGACCTTGAGAACCACACTTCTGTCAATGGTATTCAACTTCATCCAGAAGCTTACTTTGGTAGTCAGGTCAACTCCCTTAGTCATAAAAATAAAAATAAAAATAAAAATTACAAGTCTGTTGGTGAAAACCTCTCTAAGGCACCTTTGGACACATAAAAAGTAAAAATAACCTACTATGGTTCCCCCACACCAGGAAAAATCCCCTCTACTCATTGAGGAAACAAACACAATCAATTTGGGTACAGAAGACACTCTAAAGAATGTGATCATAGCCAAGTCTCTAGCAGATCAAGAAAGATAGAACTTTATGAGCTTTTTAGATGAGATGAAAATCAATTTCACTTGGTCATATGCTAACATGCTAGACCTCGATCCTGACTTGGTAGTACATAATCTTGTTGTCCGTCCGGATGCCAAACCAGTTAAATAGAAGTTAAGCAAGATGCATCCTCAAATTGCCCTCCTAGTCAAAGCAGAATTACAAAAGATGTTGGATGTCAGTTTCATCAAACCCATTAATTATCTAGAGTGGTTTTCTAACATAATACCTATCGACAAGCCTGTTGCGGGCATAAGGATACACACAGACTTCATAAATCTTAATAAAGCATGCCCTAAGGATGATTTCCCTCTACCCAACATAGATATAATTGTGGACCTGACAGTCAGGCATGAGATGCTTTCCTTAATGGATGGGTTTTCTAGATACAACCAAATATGGTTTGTTGAAGAAGATCAACATAAGACAACATTCACTGCACTATGGGGTACTTTTTGTTACCAAGTCATGCCCTTTGGTCTTAACAATGCAAGAGCAACCTATCAATGAGCAATGACAACCATCTTCCATGACCTCTTGCATAAGATAATGGAAGACTATGTAAATGATCTCTAAGGAAAGTCAAAAATAAGAGATGAGCACATTACAGTCTTAAGGAAGATCTTTGAAAGACTTGAGAAATATAAGATGCGCCTAAATCCTAAGAAATGTGTCTTTGGGGTAACATTAGGAAAGGTCCTAGCGTTTATAGTCTCTCACAAAGGCATTGAGGTAGATCCCACAAAAGTGAAAGCTATAATGGAAATGCCTCCTCCTAAGACACTCAGACAACTTCACAACCTCCAAGGGAAACTCCAGTCAATCCACAAATTCATTGCACAACTGGCAGACAAGTATCACCCATTCGCACACCTCCTAGGGAAAAATGCTAAATTCAATTGGGATTGTTTGTGCCAGAAGGCCTTTTATAAGTTAAAATAATATCTAGCTTATCCTCCAGTTTTGATGCCACCAACCCCAAGCCAACCACTCCTTTTGTACATATTAGCAACCATAGTGGCACAGGGGGCATTATTAGCACAAACACATGACAAAGGTAAAGAACAAAAAATTTACTACATAAACTACACTATTGTAGGGTATGAGATCAATTATACCTCCATAGAAAGAGCTTGCCTTGCACTATTCTTAAACAAGTAGAAATTGTGACACTACATGCTCAACAATAAGACCAAGTTGATAGAAAAATTGATCCTCTTAAGTATTTGTCATTTGAGGTTGCTCTCACTGGACGCATTGCAAAATGGGTCATGCTCCTAAGTCAATTTGACATTGAATATGTAGACCGAAAAGCAATCAAAGGAAAAGTCATAGTGGATCAACTGGTTGATGCCCCCATACAAGGTGATCACCCCCTTATCACAAAGCTCCCTAGCGATCCCATTATAACTATCACCGCATCTTCAAAATGGCAGTTGTACTTCGATGGCTCCTGCACACAGAATGGATCAGGGGAAGGTATCTTGTGTTAGATTCAATGATAGTCCCAAAGACACTGAGAGGGGAGGGGGAATTAGTGTCTAATCAGTTTATGGAATATTTAAACTTATTTATAATTTTGCAACCCAAATCAATGTACCAGTAAACAAGAAATAATGCAATAAAGAGAAATAATAGAGACAGCATAAATGCACACCATAACATAGAATATTTTAACGAGGAAACCAGTGTGTGAAAAACCTCGGTGGGATTTGTGACCCACAATATTTACTCACTGGCCAATATGAATAAATATTACTTACAATAGGGGCCTACACATGCAGGAAGGCCAACTACTTGGAGCGCACTACTCAAAAGAGTCTCATTGACTACAATATGGATAATTAAATCCAATACAATGTACTGCTCAAAATACCATCTCTAATGCCTGGTTCAGTACCGATTTAAGCTCAATCATATACCAAAAACCTTTCACTGTCCAACAATAATATTGTCTTTCTTCCTTACAATTCCATTCCTATATTCCTATTCATTACATTACAAAAATGATCTACAAGATCTCATACATATATGAGTCTATTATAATACACCAAGTCGGCTTACAAATAATTAATTACATTTACAATACAATTCATATAAGCAAAACTTTATCCCATGTCGACCTAATGCCGGTATACTTCATTTCCGCTGTAATCTGGATGCCGATGAAAGTGTCTGTCGGTGTCAGTGCCTGTCGGTCCATGATGTCTATGATGTCGGTGCATGTGTGGAAACCTATTGCCAGTTAGTTTCCAGTTGGTTGACATCAATGACAACATCAACTGTTCTCATTAGAGTGTATAATTCCAACAATCTCCCCCTTTGGCATTGATGGCAACACTCATGAGAAAAATTCAAAACTTCTATCCAAAAATGAAATCCAAAAAGAAGTGTGCTCCTCCTGAGCAAGTGATCTCCACTGTGCATTTATTTTCTCCATACTACTTATTTTTCTCCATACTACTCCCCCTTTGACATCAATGACAAAGGATCTCAAAAAGAATCAAAGAATAAAAAAAAGCTACCTCGTCGCTTGTAACCAGTTGGTTACAATTTGAAAAATGTCTGCCAAAATTTGATTTAGGCTCTGCATGAATTTGTTGTTGTCGGAAAGAATGGTCTCAATCTGCTAGATCATGTCGGTTAGATAATGCATCTATTGCTTCAGTGATCATTCTCCTTGAACTATTGCCTTTGATAGCTCAACCCGCTGAGTAATGAGACTGCCCAATCCTAGACCAAGTTTAATTTTGAGTTCCCAGGCCTTTAACCTTATCCTTGCTTTATCTTTCTCAAGTTTCTCTAACTTTTCCTCATACACTACCATTTCCTGCTCAAAAACTCAAATAAGTCTCAAAGAACCTATCTTATTATCCACAATATCATCTATCTCCTTTTGTGTCTTCTTGATTTCCTCATCTATATCCTCAGTCAGATGGTGAGGCTTGCAAGCTTCTCTATACAGCTCCTTATATCCCAAAATTGTTAGTTGAGTATTGGTAATAATGAATCCATATGCTCATTACAGTCTTTTATGATTTTCTCAAAGAATTCTCCTTTCTCTTTATCTACTCTTTCCTTTATAGTATCCTCATTCACCTTATCTATAGTTATGACATTTTCAGCAATGAATTTGGACAATGTGTCCAATTTACCTAAAGAATAATTAATGTGATCTATCTTACAGGTAGGTGCAATCACCTTCAAGATAGGTAATGTGTTATCAATAGCCTTAAATGCTAAGGCATTGCAATCTGTTATCCTCTTGATAGAATCCAATAGAACATCTGCTATGTTAGTGGGTCTAAATTCTCCTATTGATGTACTTGGTTCTTCTATGGATTTCCTCTCAACTTGTCCAATTACCTTCACTATTTCCTCCTTATTTCCATCAGTTGCTTCCTCTTTACTTACAATTTCTTCTGGTTTCTCTACCTGTGTTTGTACCTCTGCTTCTTTTGGTTTTTCAGTCTGTATAAGAATTTCTTCAACTATCAGTTTCTCTGATTTTGGTTGCTCAGTGTTAGTTACCTTATCCTCTGTCGATTTCTCTATCTCCAGTTCCTTATCTTGTGTCAATATCTCATCCTTCTGAGAGTCAACAATGTGTACTGGTATCTCAGAGATCTTACTGTCCTTAACAACATTTTCCTTAATCTTTGCAGTCTCTTTATCCACAACAATATTTATATCCTATGTATCCACATTCATGGTGAAAAGTATTTTAGACTCTGGGTTAGTATCATCATGAGTTACTTCATCAGTTTCCTTATCCGATTGATTTTCTGTATGTACCGGTGATGCTGAAGTTAATGGAGGGGTGTCGTGAGCTGGTGGAGGGATGTTATCTATTACCTTTATAGTAGGTACACCACCAATCTTGCCTTTACCTTTGTCCTTTTGGTACACCTTAGCAAAAGATTTATTTACCTTTTGTCTTTCCTTTTCCTCTTTCTTTTCTTTTTCAACAAAAAAATATCCCATTTGTCTGTAGTCTCATCAACAATCTCTTTCACTCTACTAACCATTAGGATAACCTGTTGGTGTCCACTAACAAAAACTGACCAATTTGCCTCTGCAATTAGTTCATCAATTTCCTCCTTAGAATTTACAGGATGTACTACCAATAATGCTTCAACCTTTAACTTTTTGTCTAATTCCATCACTGATATTCTTTTAGCTTCTAGTCTTAGATATAAGTCATTTGGTAGATCCTCTACAACATCAATTAGAACCTTCTTATAGATATCTAAATGCAAAATTATACTAACCTCTATTGTTTCCTTGTCTAAATCTTTGTAAGAATGATAGCTTTTATTTACATTGCAAAGATTTGAACCATCATGTGTTATCTCATTTACCAGTTCCTCTGGTGTCAGGGTATCTGGCATCTTAGTCTATTTCTTCTTTGGTAACTGCCTATTGCTTCTTCCTTAGTGTTCTGGTTCTTTTGGGAGAAGGAGAGGGTACTGATGAGGGTTTTCTCTTCTTTCTTTCAACTCTTTTGAACTCTGTTGCCTTTCCACTGTTGGTATCAAAAGAGGTGACAACTGGTGAAACATGAGCTTCCAATTTCAGTCTTTCTGGTTCATTGGTAGACATACAATTTAAGTTCATTACATTTTCCTCAATTTCCTTTGCCATCTTGGATGCATCTCTGATAAACCTTTCTCTTCTTTTTCTTGTCTTTTGCATTGAGATAGCACTCTCAATGGTTTCAGCACTACCAAAGAATTTCTCATATGGTTCCTTAGGTGCATCAAGTAGTGTTTTATTATATATTTCAAGAATGGGTAAATCAACTTCATAACCCATTTTAGTAACCAAAATAGTTATAGGGTTAACTACTTCCATCCATGTCTCATCACGTTTGATTACAAAGTAGATTTGCTTGTCATATTTGTCTACTATTCGCTAGGGTAACCTTTCTCTCACTCTCATTTTAGTCTAAATTTTTTTGAAGTAATTTGTTATAATGTTGTCATTGTTATTGTCCATATTGGTGATAGCTTCCTTGATTTTTTTGCCTATCGGGATGTCATATCCAAAGTCCTTATGACTAATGTCGAGTATCTCTTTGGTGAAGTAAAGCATTAGACACACAAGTAGGTTGCCAAAAAGAAATGTCCCTTTCTTGTCACCCTTAATCTTCTTCAAGTTATCAATTAATTCAGCCTTAAGCCATTCACAGATATCAATCTTAGCATTGTTCTTTACCATTTCATATGCACTATGAATACATAAGCTGGAAACTGAATTCAATCTGTTTGCATGAATTACTCTATATCCAAGTACCATACTCACATATCTTACATTAGCATCAATAATGTCATTAACCCTAAGAGATTTGCTATCAAATGTAGCTCCGCTTAACTCCATAACTCCCTTGTTAGGTAACTTCTTGGTTTTGTTGGGCCTACTACCGGCTGAGGGTAAACCAGTAACTGCCTTGATTGCTTCCTTAGAGATTTTAAAAATAGAGTCAAGCCACATGAACTCTCCATGAACTCTACTCAGAACATGGACTACCTCCTTAGGAAATTCAGGTATGTTTAGCAGCTCAATGAATCCTAAGTCTCCAACTATCTTATGCTCTAATTTAATTAAACCTTGTTCATCACTAATAACACCACTGTACATGTTCTCCAAATCATCGGTTCCTAGATTTTCTATGTTGCAATGAATGTAGATTCTCGAGTCTTCAGCAAAAGCGACACCCTTCGAAATTTTTGAAAAAGCTCCAATAGAATCATCTTGCTTGGCAATTTCAGGGATGATTTTAAACATAGGCCTAGGGTGCTTAACGTTTTCTACCACAGTAGGGTTTGCAATAAACTCAGGTATAAAAGATGAAGATGCCATTTTGAAAGATAAATACCTCTTGCTTGAAATCCTTGGATGCCTGAAAAACACTTCACAACTCGTCTTTAGAATGCCCTTGCTCAATTTCATGCTCTTTGGATGCTTGAATGCTTGGTGGATGAAAATGAGGGTTTTTTGGTGCTTTATAGCTAAAAATGCTTTCCAACTACCGTATTAAATGCTTGTCAGTTAAGTGAAAACTTAACATATCTGTCAGTAAAGAAGAAATGTATCTTCTTACCATCAACCGACGGTAGAATGCATGATTTTCAACTTGCTACAATACCCCCTAAGGATTATTCCTTAGTTAGATGAAGAATCTCCTATCGGTGGAGGGTTACTCTGTTCAACCGGTGCAAAGACAGATTCATCAACTTTCTGATCTCCCTTCTTAATCCATTGTTTTGAGAATTCTTTTTTTATTTCATTTACCTTTTCTTTCCCTTCTCATTAGATCCTTTATTGTTCATCGATATAGTCTTGCTTCTACAAAATTTTGCAATATGCCCAATCTTGTTACATGCATAACAAGTTACATTATTTCTCTGAATAGTTTTTTCATATCCTTGACTGATTTGTGTTCTACATTGATTAGATAAATGTCCAAATCTACCACAAACATAGCATTTCACATTCATTCTGCAATTTTCTAAATTGTGACCAACTTTATTGCATTTGAAACATTGACCGGTGGGTAAATTTGTATTTTGATTATTTGTAAATCTGTACTAATTTTCTCTATGACCAAATTTGTTGCAATTAAAACATTTCGCATTAAATTTATAAGCATTAGGTTGTCTTATCGATTTACTGTGATCTTGATTATTTGCAGTCCCGGAACTTTCTCCATGTTCAAATCCAAATCCAATTGTATCTCCATCAGGTTTTTGTCTTTTCAGCATGTCATCAAGTCTTTCTGAACTTTTCTTGATTTTGTCTTTGTGTTCATTTGCAGTGATCAACTCATTTTCAACAATTCCAACTTGTCTCACAAGCTCTTCTTTATCATGTTGCATGTGAATCAGATTTGTCTTTAGCATATCAATTTCGTGACAAAGTCTCAGATTTTCATTACCTCCATCATTAAATCTTCTAGTCAAATCTTCTTCATTCTTCTTTATGTCTTTCAATATCCTTACATGGTCTCATAGTCATGTCTTGCATTTAATTCCTCATATTGTTGTTCTCTTGTCTTAACTTATCTACAATATCACTAAGAGTTTCTTTCTCATCATCATGTTTCTGCATTTGCTCATGAAGTTATTTTCTCTTGTTTTGTGCTATAACCAGGTTTTTCTGAAGTCCTTTAATGAATTCCTTAGCAGTCCTCAAATCATCTTCAAGTTTGATATTCTTCAATTTTTCTGCATCAAAATCTTCAAGAGCTCCTTCCAACTATTTTGTTAAATTCTTCATCGATACCGGTTTCAGAATCTTCCTCAAGCTATTAGGCTTTTGAAAATAGAAGACCAGGCTCTGATACCAATTGTTATATTCAATGACAGTCCCAAAGACACTGAGAGGGGGGGAATCGATGTCTAACGAGTTTATGGAATATTTAAACTTATTTATAATTTTACAACCCAAATCAATGTACCGGTAAACAAGAAATAATGCAGTAAAGAGAAATAATAGAGATGACATAAATGCACACCATAACATAGAATATTTTAACGAGGAAACCCAGTGTGGGAAAAACCTCGATGGGATTTGTGACCCACAATATTTACTCACTGGCCAATATGAATAAATATTACTTACAATAGGGGCTTGCACATGCAGGAAGGCCAACTGTCTGGAGTGCACTGCTCAAAAGAGTCTCACTGACTACAATATGGATAATTAAATCCAATACAATGTACTTCTCAAAATACCATCTCTAATGCTTGGTTCAGTATTGGTTTAAGCTCAGTCATATACTAAAAACCTTTCGCGGTCCAACAATAATATTATGTCTTTCTTCCTTACAATTCTATTCCTACGTTCCTATTCATTATATTATAAAAATGATCTACAAGACCTCATATGTGTGTGTGTGTGTGTGTGTGTGTGTGTGTGTGTGTGTGTGTGTGTGTGTGTGTGTGTGTGTGTGTGTGTGTGTGTTGCCCTCCTAAATGGACAAGGTTAGTCAATGATAAACAACACAAAAGACACAAGAAAATCGTTAGTGTTAGTCAATTAAAAACTAATCTAAAAAGGCATACCAAGAGAGACACTAAAAACATGCTAATATATCTAACTAAAGAAACAAAGATAATGAGACATCTCCAAATGCCTCTTAGCATGGTCTTAGCTCTTTCTCCCTTGTTCCTCTCCTCTCCAAGTTCCAAAATAGTGTAGCTCTCAGCAGCTTTTTGCACTATGGATGCTTATAGAGGATTGAGATTATAGTATTGTGCTCTAAATGAAACATAAAAAGCTAATACTATGCTATTGATGCTAAAATGATATATTTTAACCAAAATGGCAATACATGAGTTTGCTATGTTAAATGCTCTCTTAAAATGCCTATAGCTTAAATGCATACAAGTTTTCAGGATCTGGATTATGAAGAAATGGGCTCTATTTATAGAAAAAATGGAGCAATGGATGGTTGAGATTGAGTAATCTCAACAAGAGTCAGGATTGAATGATTTCAAATCCATGTGAGGGCTTTCAACCCAATCCCAGGATGACAAGTGTCAATGTGAGATAGGTTGAGAGGGGAGGGAATAAGCATTAAATGCTTGACATAATCTTGGGAGTTAAAGTCAAGGTTGATTGAATGAATAAACTCTTTATTCCAAGAATAAAGCTTTTATCCAATGGATAAACTCTTGTGCAAATGTGAAATGGATGAATATGATCAAAACAATAAATATTTGGGGAGACAAGTTTGAAATAACCATAAATGGTTACGTAAGAGCCATAAATGGTCATGTAAGAGCTATTAGTGGTCTTGGAAGACTTTGGGGGTTAATTTGTTGAACACGCAAAGCATTAACTGCTTTTCAAAGACTTCTGAAGTCTTTGAGAAGTGACTTCATTTTGCTTAAGAATGTGACAATAATTAGGGGATGGATTAGGCTAATTAGGAAGGGGTTAGAAGAATCTAGAAGGGGATTAGATTTTGCAAGTGGATTTGGTGGGTGAGGGAAAATAAGATTTTATTAAAATAAAAATTTATTTATTTCAATAAATATGTGCAAGTTGCATTTGTAGGAAAATGCAAGTGGGGGGATAATGATTTAAATAAATGTTTTATTTAATTTATTTAAAAGAGGAAAAAGGGGAATTTAATTAAATAAATTGATTTTATTTATTTAATTGGTTGGAATTTGATTTTAATGAATTAATTAAAATAAATTGAATAATTTATTTAATTAATAGGAGAATGTTTGGAGATGAATTAATTAAATATTTATTTAATTAACTGATGGCTAGTGGATTTTTAATCAAATAAATAGCAAATATTTATTTAATTAAGCTGAACAGATTTGTGTGACTACATTTGCCCCTCTTTGAGACGATGCGGTTTATTGCGTCGTTTCAAAGAAAGAAAAATAGGTGTGAATAAATGTCTCATAAAATGTAAATTTAATGGGTGGTATGCCCCTTCGAGAGATGGGTCGAATTTTTTTTTTTTTAAATCGGGCGATCTCTCGAAAAAGAATGAAAAGTGGCAGGGTGTTAGAAGAGAAGAAGTTAGGCATATGGGTGAAAAATAGAAGAAAATGGAGGAAAAATGGAGAAATGAGGGGCGCGGGAAGTTCACGGGGACCACAGCGGTGAGCGGGGGGAAGTTACGGTGATGACGAAGGGTATAAATGGGGTGAAAGGGGTGAAAACAGGATCATTTGTGACCGCGACCAATGTGAAACGAGAGCTCTGAGAAGGACATTTGGAGGAGCGAGCAGCAATGAAGATGCCGATACCGATTACCGAGCACAGATTCGAGCGAGTCTGACGGTTCCAACGCCCAGAGGACTACGGACCAGTGGTACACCAATTCGAAACTTTAATGTTTATGCTTTTTTGATAGCTTTTTAGCTGAGTCCAAGTTGGGTCGGAGCAAGAGCGTTGGAACTTCGGTTTTGACACTTTTGCTCCATGAACTAGCACTATTGTGCTGCAATGGCGCTATTGCCCCATTGTTTGAGCGCTTTTGGTTTGTTGTAGCGCTATTGTAAGCAAGTTTAGGCACTTTTGATTAATAGGCACTATTAAGGTCTGGTTTGAGTGCTATTGAGCTTTATTAGCGCTACTGCATAGTTGTTTGAGCGCATTTGGAGTTTTAGCGCTGTCGGATAGCTGATTGAGCGCTTTTGCTAGGGTTGTAGCGCTATTGTTGGGAAACTAGCACTTTTGATAGTAAAATAACGCTTTTGCATTAGGATAAAGATATGCCCCAGTTTGGATGAAGAGAATCTCCCGATGCCAAGGATAGGTGGATGGCAAGGTGAAGTGAGAGTTGTTTTGAACCATAGCAGCCTGATGAGACTTAGGTCGTTTGTTAGGATAAATGTTTGTTGAAGTCTAGGTGGCCATGATTGCTTACCTGTTGAGACTCGAAGATACTTGATCAAAGTATCTGATGATAGTCTAGGTTTAAACTTAAGAAAGTTTGAAAACAAAACAACTAATGGTGATTTGATGAATGTTCATGTGTAGGAGGAGCTACGCGTGTTGCAGTTACGCGAGCGTCATCCTGCAACACAGGAGTTGCAGGATCAATTGACAGAGGCGGAGATCGATTGTATTGCCTCGATGGGACTATATGAGGTGATGCACATGCCTGTGATTCGTATGAATCACGGTTTGATCACAGCACTAGCAGAGTGGTGGCACAGCGAGACATGCACCTTCCATTCGGCACAGGGGGAGATGACAATGACCCTGGAGGATGTGTGGTGCATCCTACAGATTTCGATTCAGGGGGAGCTGGTCACGTATGATAGATCCTGGGGGACTCTTGCAGTTCAGAAGATTTTTGATGAGGATGTGTTCATTGATGATAGCTCGATTGCGTGGGAGGAGATAACTGCATTATATGAGCCTCTGCCAGCGGTTTTAGCAGGTATCGTGGGAGGACTACTCTGTCCAGACAAGCGATCACATGAGTTGGCCGTGGGGTGGGGACAGGTGATCGAGATGATGGTGACTGAGGGGACTCGATTTGCGTGGGGGTCGTACGTGCTGGCGCACATGTACCAGGAGCTCCATGAGGTTGTTTATTGGGGGAGGGGTTCCTTAGCAATGGGCATGACGCTGCTACATATTTGGGTTTGGGAGCACCTACCAGTGACTCGACTGGTGAGTTTGAGATTTCGGGTGGTAGATCAGTCGTACACCTTCATGTATAGCGATATGATGAGTTAGCCCCACCTGGGGAAGTTAGAGTGGTGGCGACGGGCACTGGACGATCTAGATGCAGTGATATGGCGGCCATACTTGGAGTGTGAGCCATGGGATGATGACGCAGAGGCATTGCCTTATGTTTTTATGACTCAATTCCTCATTAGGAGGACCTCATACCATGTGGAGAGACAGGTGTCTGGGAGAGTGATGAGACAGTTTGGATGGCAGCAGGGACTGCCTAGCGGGTCAGGGGAGTATGCACGGGTGATTCGGGAGAGGTATGCATGGGGTCCAGTGCTACCATATGATCAGGCACTGGTAGAGTTCTGGACACTCCAGGCGAGACCATGGGATATACGACCGAGGGTCGTGGATGCAGGTGTGACCAATGAGTACACATAGTACCGAGCAGCGCACCCGATCCTACAGATATCGGATCCAGCCGAGCCGATCCCAGATTTTGAGGATGAGAGGGGATGGAGACGGAGGAGAGCAGGAGGTCGAGGACCTAGGGCAGGAGGAGGAGATGGAGGAGGTGGAGGAGGAGGAGGAGGAGGCAGAGGAGGAGGTGGTGGGTTGGGGATGCAGAGTCAGCGGAGAGGGAGAGGTGGACTGCCTCTACAAATATCACAGGGACCGTTGATGCAAGGAGGAGTTCAGTTGAGTGGGAGGGGGATGGAGAGAGAGATCCCGATGGACAGAGGGGAGGGTGCTATTGGAGAGGGTGGTACAGGTGAGGTGACGATGGACACTAGGGAGGGAGCCACTCGAGATCTGTGAGATCATATGATAGCTCATTTGCAGACCCGGATAGAGGATCTAGAGGCAGAGGTGGCAGCTAGGGATGTGCAGCTATGTGCACGAGAGTCAAAGCTGGCAGTGGTGCTGCAGGAGAAGGATAGTGCAGTGGAGAGATTGGTCGAGCTGCAGGAGAGAGTCCGGATTGGAGTAGGGTCACAGGCTCCTACAAGGGAGGTGATGAGGGAGATGCGGCGAGCACAGGCATAGATAGACTACTGGCGGGGTTTATATGAGCAAGTTGTGCTAGTTAGCCAGTGAGCTCTCAGCTATTCTCAGATGCGGCAAGCCAGATCAGAGAGATCGCAGAGGGCGCAGAGCAGTGGGGGTGTGATGGGTCCTCTACGACAGGAGAGATCAAGGGATGCAGGAGCGAATGGGGGTTTGATGAGGCCTCCATAGAGAGATGGATTAGGTGGTGCAGGTACCAGTGGGAGAGAAGGTGGCGATGGTGGTGGTGGTACAGCATCGGGCTAGAGTGGTATTTGAGAGAGCATTTTGCATATATGTATTGTATCATTGTTTATTTATGGACTGTATCTTGGATGGCTCTTAGTAGCCGATTTTGTAGACTTCATTATACTCTGATATATGAGATGATATATATATGAGGAGATCCCATATTGTGATGATATGCTTTTGACTTTTATGGATGTTTATGCAGAATGATGAGTTATTGCTTAGATGGATATGTGTACATGTATGCATTTGATGAGATGTTTCTTATATGCATGTTTTTATGATGATTTATGATGTGGGATACTGACATATGAATGCAGGTTTATATATGTATGTTTGATTGGATTTTTGATGTAATGCTTTATGTATGTAATGCCATGATGATGATATATGCGTATGATGATTTATGAACATGATTTTGGTGTTTCCTATGCAATGATAATGATGAGATAATTTATGCAATGATGTAATGGTTTGAATGAATGATGTTATGTATGGATATGCATCTAGATGTGTTTTTAGATGAATATAATATGGATAAACAAAATGTAAAGTACACATGTTTATATGATAATGCCTAAATGAATGTATATGTAAAATGGATATATATAAATTGGTATGAACTAATGTTTTGGGAACAAATGGGTTTATGATTCTAAATGCTTAAATATGTTTTAAGTAAAAATGATAATGTGATGATACTATAACTTATGGTTTTAATAATTGTACCTTAATGCCAGTAAAAACGGATAATGAATGCAATGTGAAATGAATCCTAAAATGAGCCTAATAAGATACTTTAATAAATGGACGAATGAATGCACTTTTTTTTACTAATGAATGGATGCAATAAAAAATGATAAAGAATGATGAAATGATGATGGATAATTTTGACACTAAATGAATGCATAGTAAATTATTTAAAACAATCAAAGACAATTTTGATCCTATGAATGAATCCAATTATTTATGATTGATGCAATGATGCAAATGGTTAATGAAAACTAATGTCAAACATGAATTATATGCAATATTAAGTTAAAAATGACATGAATGGACTTAATGCGAGATGCACATAAATGCGATGATGATATGATCATGAGGAATGCAAGGTTTTTAAGACTTGGCATGATGCATTGATGATGTATTAGAGTACTCGGTCATGATTGTATCCAAGACCAGTTTTTGTGGTTACTTTTGCATATAAAAGCCTATATATGAATAAATGAATGGATGGGTGATATGCAACAGAATGCAAGATATAAACAGATGAGATGAAATGATGATCCATAGTGCTCTATTTTCATCATTGAGCTTTAAAATGTTGGAAGAGAATACAAGCATCTTGACATAATGATTCAAGATGACCTGAGTATTCCTTACATGGATTTGATATAGCAAGTTAATGCAAACGACTTGATATAAGGGTCAAGTCGACCAGAGTATTGCTTGCGGAACAGACAAGGATTATCTCCGTTCATGCATGACTTGGATCGTCCTCCTTGATCTTAGGTTGATCATATACTGAGACAAGTGCATAACATACTAAGAAATAAAACCTTTATCCAATTTGGAGGAAGAGGAACCAAAGGATGAGCATTGTACCTGCAAATAAACAGTATATACATAAAGAATAAAGAATAAGGATCCTTGGTAATGGTTCATGCCTATATGGTCAAGGTATACGCTGTAGTCAGCAAGCCGTAGTGATCTATGACTACATTTGGCATAAGATCACGTAGCCTGGTAAACTTCCCATGTAGACACCATTAGTACATGCCCCAAAACTTCATCGGAAATAATGTGCAAACGATACAACATAATGCTGAAAGATCCCAATACAGATAAACAAATGATTGTACTCACAAATCAACCAAGTATTTGATAGCTTTAACATAATTTTCTTGTCAAAGAAAACGTCATCTTGTCTTTGTTTTGGTAAGGAAGGATGCATCCTTGTTGAAGACAGTTTGATTGTTGATGTTGATTGTGTGGTTTGATTTGATAAATGGTCATCGTGTGAGTATTGTGTCAATGTTGGTTTTGTATCTGCTCAGATGAATATGTACAAGGTGTTGCCATGTTTTTGTTTTGATTTTCGATGGTTTTTCGATGTTTTTGGATTTTGTGGAACAGTTTTGAATGTTTTTGGATTTTGCGAGACATTTTTGAATGTTTTTGGATTTTGTGAGACGTTGTGATTGTTTTTGCTAATGAATCACCAGTAATGTAGAATCCACTTCCATCATCTAGATTGTAAGGGCATTGCCCCCAAGTGTAGATATGACTATGAAAAAGCGGGATGCAAGACGCATGAAGTACTTTCTCTTTGTTGCAGATCAAATAGCAAGCCATGGTTAGATGGATGGATGGATGTGTAGATGTATAAATGGGATCGCAACGAGCCTGAAAGATACTGGAGCCATAGTCTTTACGAGTGGTGCCTGTTTGCCAGGTTTTTACCATAGCACTTACTCAAGGTGCCACCGGAGTGGTTTGTTCACCGTTTGGATGCATGATTTTTCTTTACTTTTTTTTTGAATGTTTTTAATATTTCTTCAGGACATTTTCTGAATGTTTTTGGTATTTTCTGATATGCAGGGGAGCTTGATGCTCTGTACAGCTTATGTGTAAAACCGTTTGAGGTGCATGTTGTTGATTGGATCTGAGAGCGGTTCTCCTTCTGATGTAGCCAACTGATATGCCCCGGACCCGAATACAACAGTGACGACATATGGGCCCAGCCAGTTTGATTCAAACTTGCCTTGATGTTCTCTATTTGGTTGGTTGCGAGGATTCTCTCGTAGAACAAGATCACCTACCTCAAATGTACAAGATCTAACTCGGTGATTGTAGCTTCTACTCATGCGCTGTTGATGGGCTTTGAGATGGTTGTATGCAGCTTGTCGCTTCTCATCAAGTAGCTCCAAGTCCTAAAGACGAGATACTCTGTAGGCTTCATCATCGATGAGATTGTGCGAGGAAACCCGTAATGATGGTATCTCGACCTCAATAGGTAAGATAGCTTCTGCACCATAGACCAATGAGTAGGGAGTTGCGCTTGTAGGGGTTCGAATGCTAGTTCGATATGCCCATAGTGCTGGATTCAATTGAACATGCCAATCACGGCCGGCATCATTGACTGTCTTCTTTAGGATCCTCAATATGTTTTTATTGGATACTTCGGCCTGACCATTGCCTTGTGGGTAATAGGGAGTGGAAAAGCAGTGTTGGATATGAAATTTCTCACAGAGTTCACGGACATCCTGATTTTTGAAAGGAAGACCGTTATCTATGATGATGGACATGGGTACACCATACGGGTAGATGATGTAGTTGAGGATGAATGAGGCGATCTGCTTGCCGGTGACTTGGGTAAGTGGAACAGCTTCAAGCCACTTTGTGAAATATTCGATGGCGGTAATAATGAATTTATGGCCATTGGATGAAGATGGATGAATCTTACCCACCAGGTCAAGACCCCATTGACAGAAAGGCCATGGTATCATGATTGGTTGCAATTCCTAGGCCGGTGCATGTATCAGGTCACCATGAACTAGACATTTCTTGCATTTTCTGACAAAGTAGTAGGAATCCTTTTCCATAGATGGCCAATAATATCCAGCTCGCATGAGTTTCTTGGCTAGTGATGGACCACTTAAGTGAGTCCCGCAAATGCCTTCATGTACCTCTTCCAAAGCCTTTTTTATCTCACCTTGTTCCAGACATCGAAGGAGAGTACCATCAAGACTGCGTCGGTATAGGGTTTTGGCAATAATGGTATATCGAGCAGTTTGGCGAATGAAGGTTTTACGTTGGTTATTCGATTGGTTAGGAGGAAGGGTGTGATCACGGAGATAGGTGTAGAACTCACCGTACCATGGGGATTCAGAACCAACAAGGCAACATATCATCTCGGATTTGGGGATATCATAAGCGAGAATCCAAAGCTGTTCTACCAAGAACTCGTAGTGTGTTGAATTCTATGGAAGATCTAGGAGAGATGCGATAGTAGCCATGGCGTCAGCAGCTCGATTCTAATCTCTTGGTATCTGCTCAAAAGTGATAGTATTAAATGATGACTTTAGATTGTCCACCATTTGCTTGTATGGCATGAGTTTATCATCCTTGGTCTGATATTCATTTGTTGCTTGTCGAATGACCAGTTGTGAGTCGCCATATACTTGCAGTTCTTGTAATTTCCATTGGACGGCTAGCCTGAGTCCTGTGATCAAGGCCTCATATTCTGTTATGTTGTTTATGCATGGAAATTTGAGCTTGTAAGACTTCGGGATGCTGTCACCTTGAGGTGTGATAAACAGAATGCCTGCCCCCGAGCCGTGCCTAGTGTATGAACCATCAAAGTATAGTTTCCATGGTTGTGCTGTTGTGATCATGAATATCTCCTCATCTGGAAAATTGGAAATGAGAGGATGATCGCCTATGAGTGGTGCATCGGCCAACTGATCTGCAATAACTTGACCTTTGATAGCTTTACGGTCTACATACTCGATGTCAAATTCACTGAGAATCATCACCCATTTGGCCAAGCGGCCTGTCAATGTTGCTTTCTGAGTATATACTTGAGTGGATCAATCTTTGCAATGAGTTGTACCTTGTGTGTTAACAGATAATGCCTCAGTTTAGTGGCTGCCAGGATTACTGCTAGGCAAGCTCGCTCAATAGGTGTGTAATTGAGTTCATAGCCCACCAGTGTGTGAGAGATGTAGTAAATAGCACACTCTTTGCCTTTTGTATTATGTTGTGCCAATAGTACACCCAATGCTATACTTGTTGCTAAGATATAAAGTAACAACGGTCTACTTGGATCTAGTGGCATTAGCAATGGTGGAGTCATGATATAGTCTTTAAGTGTCTGAAATGCTTGTTGGCATTTGGCATCCCACTGAAAGCAGATGTTCTTATGTAGCAGGTGTGTGATTGGGTGACACTTATCAACCAGTTGTGCAATGAATCTTTGGATGGATTAAAGTCGTCCTTGTAATGTCCTTAGCTGACTGATATTCTTTGGTGGTGGCATGTCCATGATTGCCTTAACCTTTGCTGGATCGACCTCAATACCTTTGCTTGAGACAATGTATCCTAGAAGCTTCCTGGAGGTTACTCCAAAGACACATTTCTTTGGGTTCAATCGAACATGGTATTGTTCCAGTCTATCAAAGATTTTATCTAAGATGTGGAGATGTCCTTCTCTGGTGAGTGATTTTGCTAGTAAGTCATCCACATAATCTTCCATCATAGTATGTATCATGTCATGGAAGATGGTGGTCATTGCTCTTTGATAGGTTGCTCCTGCATTCTTGAGACCGAAAGGCATTACATTCCAGCAATATGTGCCCCATGGACATGTGAAGGTTGTATTATGTTGATCTTCTGGTGCGATCTTTATCTGATTGTATCCTAAAAAGCCATCCATGAGCGAAAGCATGGCATGTCCTGCTGTCAGATCCACTATAATGTCGATATTTGGTAGGGGGAAGTCATCTTTAGGACATGCCTTGTTTAGATCTTCGAAGTCAATACAAATGCGGATGCCCCCTTTTGGTTTGCCGACAGGCACAATGTTGGAGATCCAATCTGCATAATCAATTGGCCTAATGAAACCAACATCCAGGAGTTTCTTGAGTTCTGTTTTGACTAGTACTGCAATCTGGGGATGCATCTTGCGAAGCTTCTGCTTGACAGGTTTGGCTCCTTGTGCGACGGTGAGGTGATGCATGACTAAATCAGGATCAAGCCCCGGCATGTCTGCATATGACCATGCAAAGTTGATCTGACGCTTCTGGAAGAACTCTATAAACTTAGGTTGTTCCTCTAGAGTTAGAAGAGATGCCAGATGTATGAGATGAGGATTGTCAGGAGTACCCACATTGTATTCTTTGGTTTCCTCGATGAGAATCGTTGATCGTTCTTATTGTGTACTAGCAGGGAGAATGTCAAACCCTTCATCCTCAGGCACCTCAGAGAGGTTTTCACCATTGGATACGCTCTTTCTTTTTACTTTTGTTGGATCAAACAGTGCCACAGTGTGGTTTTCACTGGAAGATCCATGTTTTATTGTTATATTTTTGCAGCTGAAAGGTTTGGCATCTGCCCCGAAGTATGCTGTGCTATTAAGTTCAATGGCGAATCCAACTTTGTGATCCCCGCTTGGTAGATTATCCCTTAATTCCAAAAAGTCAATGATAGCCTCATCATTTTGGAAGAAGTCAAGACATGGGGGATTTGGTTGGTTCCATTCGATGAGTTCAGGATGGATAATGGGCATTACTTCATCGATTTGGTTAAGTGCATTAGATGTATCAGTGAGAGTTAAGATGTTATGGTGAAGGTCATTGATGGTACTCTCCCTGTCAGAATCAGGCATAGGATGAGATGTAGGGTCTGTGGAAGATGTTTCCAGCTCAAGAACCCAAGTGGTCTTTATCTGTGCTTCTCCATAAATAGGGATGTCTTTGCGTGGCAGAGGTGGTGATGTGTCTTCCTCATCTGAAGTGTTAAGCTGCATAGAATCAAATTCCCATTCATGTGAGTCAGTCTCTAAGTCACTTTCCAGCATCCGATTACTATACCATACTGGGATGTCTTTTGAGTTAAACATCGCAGGTGTGATTAGTTGATGTACCTTTGTAGTGATTGGTGTTGTAGGAAGTTTGATGGGGATAAAGGAATCTGATATGGGGAGTAGCGGTAATATTGACTGAGTGGCTTCTGTTGGAACTACTGGTACCATAGATGCTACTGCGGGTTCTGATACGGTTGTTGCTGCTAATGGTACTATTGATGGGATTGGTGCTATGGATGGGATTACTGGTTTTCTTGGTGGGATGAATGGTATTGGTGATGGTTGCATTAGGGTTGTGAGCCTTGATGGGGCAGTTGGGATGGTGCTTGATGCTGCTTTAATGATGAAAGGTGTCCGTTTTGCCGTAGGTTGACATAGTGGTTTGCTGGGTTTTCCTTTGAATTTGAGTTTAGGAAAGATTTCTTTCTCAAAGCCTAGGCCTGTATTGCCTTTGGGCTTTAATTCTGGCAGCAAAGGTTCATGTTGTCCTTGTTTGCAACATCCCAAAGCACTCTGACCATCATATCCCATTCTTTGCATAATGAGGAGACCTTTGCCATACTGATCCGTAGGAAGTTTAACTTGCAGTATATCAGTGGTGATGGGATCTTTATAGATCCATTGTGCTAAGTCCTCATCTTGGGTTTCTTCTTCTTGACTCTTTCCAAGGATGAAAGGCGTCAAAGCACATGCTGGCGTGGTCAGTGGTTGCTAGAGTACCTGTTGTGGTTTACCATGTGTTTTAGGGGAAGTGGGCATCTGTCCCACACAAAAGAGTTGACTCGAGTTGTATTCCCCGGGACCTTGGTCTGCTACTTTCATCTTAAGCTTTTCTTGCTCGGGTATAGTGGTGTTTGAACTGGTAAGAGAAGTGGGACTTATATATGATGTGGAGGAAATGGCTTCTCTATTATTAGGAACAGTAATCTCTAGTCGATGGCTGATATTATGGCAAAACACAAAGGGATTTGCATCACCCAGGATTGTGATCTTTGTATCGTTATGTGGGAACTTGATACATTGATGGTAGGTAGATGGAATGGCTTGCATGGCATGTATCCAAGGTCTTCCTAATAATAGATTGTATGGTAGAGGAAGGTCTAGAACCTGACAGATAATGTGCTTTACCACAGGGCCCACTCGGATTGGTAGTACCACAGCCCCTTTGGATGAACGCTCTACATCATCATAGGCTTTGATTGTGATCTTCTTGCAAGGATCCACTGATTCTATCACATATCCCAATGTTGTGACCAACTGTAGGGTACAAATGTTCAGGCCTGCTCCATTATCTATCAAGACTCGCTTGATCCTGTGTTGGTTGATAAAGCCTTCGATGTGTAGCGAAGCGTTATGAGGTTGCTGGAAGGAAGAGTTGTCACTTTCGGAAAAAGTGAGACAAGGTGATGACTTTAGACTTCCAACCATGGCTTGAAATTGGTCTGTATTCAGATTTGCAGGGACTGAGGCCTCTTGGAGTGCTTGATCCAAGATTGTTTTATGAGATGGTGATAGACGCAAAAGCTCTAAAATGGATATAAGCGCAGGCGTTTTGTCTAATTGTTCCACAAGATTGTACTGCTTTGGGATGGAGGTGGTGCCTTGTGGAGCTGCCTTTATGGTAACTTTGCCGCGACGTGTAACAACATTGCAATTTGAGTTGGGATTTTTGAAGGTTATAGTTGCAACTTGTTCACTGGCATCATATAGATGATTTACAATGTAATTATACGCAGCCTGTGTATAATCAGTGGTATCAGTGCCTCACCTGGAAGTGGAAGGACCCCTTTGATCTTGTGATGGAAGTGGATTTTTGAACATCAGATGATCATTATTGGTTGTTTTTGGGTCATGTCCTTCAATTTCAATTTCTCCTCGATCAATAAGATCCTGAATAAGATCTTTCAATCGATGATAATTACTTGTCTTGTGTCCTCTTCCTTGATGGAATTCACAGTGTTCAGTATCTCTCCACCATGCCGGTTTGACCTGAGGCTCATAGTTTGATAGTTTAGGTAGAGTGACCAAATTTTGAGAAATGAGTTGTCGCAAGACAGTTTCAATGGGTTCCCCTAAGGGAGTGTATGTGCGTTTCTGTTTTTGCTGACGAGGTCTTGGTTCATCGTGAGATGTGATGCGACCTTGATTGGAAGGAACATTTGTGTTGTTCTGAGGTGGAGGATTTTGTCCTGCAAACCGAACCACAGGTTGTGCATTTTGGATAGTTCGGGCATCCACAACCCCATCGTTGACGATATTCTTGTTTTTGTTCCAGAAGCTTGGTTTATCACTATTGAAGCGCGGGCGAGGACCATCTTTTGGTTCATTAAAGATTTTGATGAGTCCTTTCTTGATGAGTGCCCGTTCACATTTCAAACCCGTGGTGATCATATCATTAAAAGCGTCTGTGTCTTTGACATCTAGGTGAAATTCCATTACTTTGTTTAAGTTGGAAATAAATATTTCCACTAGCTCTCGTTCAGGCAACTGAAGAGAACATCTGCTAGACATTTGGCGCCATCGTTGCAGGAATACTGAGAATAGTTCACCTAGTTTTTGTTTGGTGTTGCACAGATCAACCATGGTGATGTCGCGTTCAATGTTATGAGAGTAATGAGATAGGAACTTCTAGATGAGTTCCTCAAATGTTCTAATGCCACCTGGTAGTCAGGAAAACCATGATGTGGTTGTTCCTCCCAAGCTTTGGGGAAAAAAGTGCATTAGGTATGTGTCTTCATATGCCACTTCAAGACAAGCAGAATGAAATTCTCTGACATGATCGCGGGGATCTTCCTTTCCTCTATATTTTTTGAATTTGGGTGTTTTGAATCCTCATGGAAAGGGTGGCATATAAAGATTTCGATCAAAAGGATAGGGACAGATGTCATTGAGTGAGAATTGGTTAGTTTTGACACCACTATGAAGTTGTTGGGCGAGATTCTCGACTTGTTGCCGTAACATCTCCATTTCATTTGGAGGAGGTGGTGGTGGGTTACCTTGAGGAATGTTATATCTGATGGGATCTCTACCTCTTCCCTCTTCATAGCGACTTTGTCTTTCTGATGCTTGTGTTAATTGGGCAAGATCAAAGTCAAAGGGGAGTTTTGCTCCTTCTTGAGCGAGTTTTAAGAAGTGAGCATCCGCATTGCTCCTGAGTATTTCATCAAACAGTCTGTTAAAGAGAGGGTTATGTTGAGCCCGTTCTATTGTTGCAGGAGTAGGAGTACTTGGGTTTTCGTCATTCGCATTTCCTCCAAGTGCTTCTTGAAATTCATTGAGATTTTCCTCTTCTTCTTCTTCCATTTCTATTTCTCGTTGCCGTGACTGTGATCAAGTTTGAGCCATTTTGTTTACAAGCTTTTTGTTGAAGTTGATTGAAGATGATGATGAGTTTTTTGATGAAATGAGAGATTGATGGTTGGTGAATTCATGTTGGATGTGGATCTCTAGCACTTTAAGGTAGATGTAACCGAAATTCCTTCTTTGAATTGCTTGCCTATTTGATAAGTTTTGATGTGATAAGTTGTAGAGAAATCTGAGATGTGTTACAGATTTGACTACCTAGTAATGAGAGGATTCACTCATGAACTAGTTTTAACCTGCGTAGATGTGTCTCTTAGGATGAGCTTATCTTAGATGTAGAAACAATCTAAAAAGTGATGTGATGTGTTTGATTCAAGCAATATCTAAAAGAGAATTTTGGGACAAGAACCTCTTAATGTTTTGAGAGTTGGAACAGATTGATGATGATGAAGTGATGTAAGATGATGGATGAAAAATGTTTTCAACTTTCAATAAAAACTTTGTGTTACAAATGGGACAAACTCTACCTCTTCCCTTTCGGGTGTTGGTGGTATTTCTCGAGCTGTGTTGTATGTGATACAGATGTGTGGGAAAAAGTTGGGATTAATCTTGCCTCCTTGGTTTTTGTGATAACTCAGAGCTCTATATTGCATAAAAGCTCTGCGATTCAATGATTCTGAATCAAATTCATTTGTTTTACCTTGAAGGTAGAGACGCATGCGATGCAGAAAGACTCTATGTGAGACAAAGATTTGTCTATTTATATAGAAGAACTTCCTTCTTTTGATCAAAGCCTTTGAGCTTAATGGTCTTCTTTTCAAGTTGATATTCTGATGACGCTTCTTCTTTTCGCAAGATGTGAAGAATGGTCATAAAATTTGACTCTTTGTTGTTTGCACTTTGTTTTTGATGTGTTTGGTTAGATGAATACTTTGTTTTTGGAAGTGTTTTTCTGATTTTTCTTTGACAAGAAAACAAAGCAAGCACACAAACACAAGAATGTTGCCTAAAAGGCACAAATGAGTGTGGGTCTAGATCAACCCAATCCTTGGACTTGTATATGACCCTTCCTTTAGATGTATTTTAAGGTGTATTTCCAAAGCCTGAAGTCGGCTCAATTTGCACTTGGTCTTTAAAACGAACACACTTCAAACACTTTTTATCCCTAAGGTCAAATGGCCAGTTGTGATAAATTTAGCCCACATCTTGATATTTCTTCGACTTTGGTACTACATACATTATGAATCCCATCATGGCAGGTAAGGATGTGATATACTAAGTTTTGCATGAGCATAACAAATAGATGATCCCTATGATGGGGGAGTCACCACTTTTATCAAGCCACAAGTGACTTTTCAAAAAGCTATGTTTCTACTCAAGGAAATATGTATGGTGAGTATCTTGGGAGCAAAACCATCTATGCTCTTGCACTAAATTATATCGCAAATATCCTCAATCAATAGAACGGGTGGGCTACTACTTAAAGGTGTTTAGTCATGTTCGATGTTTTTGGACATAAGTTCATTCTGCAGTGACTCACTTAAGAGCCTTGTAACTGGTGGTGGGGCCCATTTGTCCTTTCGGCCAGTTACACTGTAGGAACAGCTATACCCAAGGCTACAACTTTTGCTCTCACCTGATTTCTATAGCGGCTCGAAGGATTTATCGCTCGAGGTCGTTCCCAAGAGTATCGATCCCTTGGCAGGCCTCTCTTAAAAAGATAAAATTTGAGTGTTACTAACACTTTTCTCTTGCACCTAGGACCACAAAAGCCAAGGGAGAGGATAGCGTGTGTTAGAGGTAGGACCACTCGACTGACTTTTTTGCACAAGTGTGCCAAGCACGAAAGACGCTTGTTCTTTTTAATCCATCATTGCAATGTGATCTAACTATTTGGAGATGTTGCTCCAACAGTCATGGTGTTCTTTTTAACTTCAAAAGCAATGTGTTTTGTAATCTAGAATTCAGAAATCCTGGTCAACTTAATGAAAAACATGTTTGCTTGAAGTAAAATTTGTTTGCGAAATCAAAACAAGTGGATTGTTCTTTTTACTTCCAAAAATTGAAGTGTGGATTGTGATTTTTAAGTTTGATGCAAGAAAGAAAATTTGTCTTGTTGATTTTAAGAACCAAAATAAAATGTATCCCTAACTTGCAATGAAAGCAAAATTTGAAGTTGTTGTTCTTTTTACCTTGCAATAAAGAAAAATGAATTTTCTTTTAAGCACCAAAAACAAGTTTTAGGTTCATTTTATGCACTCCAAAATAAAATGTGAGGTTTATTTTAACTTGTGCAAGAAGGAAAAATGGATTCTTTTTAACCAACTTTTGTTGAAAGAAAGTAAAAAAGAAACTTTTAAAATATCTAAACTAACTCCTTCCCCTGCACAAAAAGATTAGAGCCTGCATAAAAGACAATTAGTTAGAAAAATCCGCATGTTTTGGTGGGCTTCTACAACCCTAAAATTTTTGGTTTTTGGTTACAAGGAATTTTCGTACAACTCTTTGTTACAATAGCGCTAGTTTGTGTTTGAACAAAAGCGCTATTTAACACAAAAGCGCTGAAAGAACAGGAATGACAGAGAGGCAAAAGCGCTAAAAGTTTATTAATAGCGCCAGAATAATGACCAATGCGCTAAAACGGTTTCAAAAGCGCTGAAATTTGGACAATAGCGCTAAAAACATGGGTGTCAGTAGCACTAGAACGTGTTCAATAGCGCCAAAGCGCAACCTGTGTGACACTTTCAACAGTCAGACATGTTAGTTTGCCAAAAAAACAATGATATTTTGGTGTTCGATTCACGTCGGGTTCACCAAATGATGCCCTCCTAAATGGACAAGGTTAGTCAATGATAAACAACACAAAAGACACAAGAAAATCGTTAGTGTTAGTCAATCAAAAACTAATTTAAAAAGGCATACCAAGAGAGACACTAAAAACATGCTAATATATCTAACTAAAGAAACAAAGATAATGAGACATCTCCAAATGCCTCTTAGCATGGTCTTAGCTCCTTCTCCCTTGTTCCTCTCCTCTCCAAGTTCCAAAATAGTGTAGCTCTCAGCAGCTTTTTGCACTATGGATGCTTATGGAGGATTGAGATTGTAGTATTGTGCTCTAAATGAAACATAAAAAACTAATACTATGTCATTGATGCTAAAATGATATATTTTAACCAAAATGGCAATACATGAGTTTGCTATGCTCAATGCTCTCTTAAAATGCCTATAGCTTAAATGCATACAAGTTTTCAGGATCTGGATTATGAAGAAATGGGCTCTATTTATAAGAAAAATGGAGCAATGGATGGTTGAGATTGAGTAATCTCAACAAAGGTTAGGATTGAATGATTTCAAATCCATGTGAGGGCTTTCAACCCAATCCCAGGATGACAAGTGTCAATGTGAGATAGGTTGAGAGGGGAGGGAATAAGCATTAAATGCTTGACATGATCTTGGGAGTTAAAGTCAAGGTTGATTGAACGAATAAACTCTTTATTCCATGAATAAAGCTTTTATCCAATGGATAAACTCTTGTGCAAATGTGAAATGGATGAATATGGTCAAAACAATAAATGTTTGGGGAGACAAGTTTGAAATAACCATAAATGGTTATGTAAGAGCCATAAATGGTCATGTAAGAGCCATTAGTGGTCTTGGAAGACTTTGGGGGTTAATTTGTTGAACACACAAAGCATTCAATGCTTTTCAAAGACTTCTAAAGTCTTTGAGAAGTGACTCCATTTTGCTTAGGAATGTGACAATAATTAGGGGATGGATTAGGCTAATTAGGAAGGGATTAGAAGAATCTAGAAGGGGATTAGATTTTGCAAGTGGATTTGGTGGGTGAGGGAAAATAGGATTTTATTAAAATAAAAATTCATTTATTTCAATAAATATGTGCAAGTTGCATTTGTAGGAAAATGCAAGTGGGGGGATAATGATTTAAATAAATGTTTTATTTAATTTATTTAAAAGAGAAAAAAGGGGGATTTAATTAAATAAATTGATTTTATTTATTTAATTGATTGGAATTTGATTTTAATGAATTAATAAAAATAAATTGAATAATTTATTTAATTAATAGGAGAATGTTTGGAGATGAATTAATTAAATATTTATTTAATTAACTGATGGCTAGTGGATTTTTAATCAAATAAATAGCGAATATTTATTTAATTAAGCTGGACAGATTTGTGTGACTACGGTATGTATATATATATGAGTCTATTATAATACACGAAATCGGCTTACAAATAATTAATTACATTTATAATACAATTCATATAAGCAAAACTTTATCCCATGTCGGCCAGAGTGTCGGTATACTTCATTTCCAGTGTAATCTAGATGCCAGTGAAAGTGCCTACCAATGTCAGTGTTTGCCGGTGCATGATGTCTGTGATGCCGATGCATTTGTAGAAACCTATTGCCAGTTGGTTGCCATAAATGACAACATCAACTATTTAGAAAACCAACATCTTGATCGTAACACCTCAAGAGGACTGCATCCCAGAGTCATATAAGATAGCCTTCGCTTGTACCAATAATATAGAAGAGTATAAAGCGTTAATCACTGGGCTCTGTTTGGTTATCCAATGAAACATAACAAAATTATAGGTCTATGGTGATTCTCAACTTGTCATAAAATAGGTAAACGATAAATATCAAACAAAAGACAATAAGTTACTTCCTTATCGTAGCATGGTTGAGGATCTCAAGCAACACTTCACTCTCATTCAGTTTGATCTGATCCCTAGAACAAACAATAGAGTTGTTGTCGTTATGGCTATAATTGGTTCTATCCCGCATATGTCGGCAAATAGTCAGAAGTGTGAGTTCTTGGTTAAGCAACTCCTAATTCCGACGTATGATGTCCCTATATTTGAAATGGTGTGCGTCCTTATTGGTTCTGACTCCCCCTAGTATCAAGAAACCTTTACCTACCTATGAGACAATATCATCCCTCCACACATCACTAAAACTTAGCAACAAACCTTCACTCATCGATCCACTTGATACACTATCCTTGGTGACACCCTCTTTCGAAAGCATTTTAACGGATCCCTTCTAAGGTGTTTAGACAAATAAGAGGTTGAATGGGCACTATGTGAAGTGCACGAAGGTATCTGTGGAGCACACTCAAGTAGCCTCACATTGGCTAAGAAGCTCTTGCATACAAGATACTACTAGCCTACAGTGGAAGGAGATGCATATCACTATGTGAAGAAATGTATCCCCTATCAAAAGCATGACGACAAAATTCATGCACCTTCTCAGGATCTGCAACCATTCGTTACTCCTTGGCCCCTCTCTCAATGGGGGCTCGATCTCGTAGGTAAAATATATCCTGCCTCATCTAACGGACACAAATTAATAATAACTTCCACATAATACTTCATTAAGTGGGTGGAAGCCATACCCCTCACCTTCACAACTAGCAAACAGATTTCCAAGTTTATCCTGAACTACCTCATCTGTCGCTATGGGATCCCTAAGGTAATCATTACAGATAATGGCAGATCATTCAAGAATCAAGATGTTAAAGAATTGTGCCAAAAAAAATCCATCCAACACCACTTTTCCACTCCATATTACACGTAAAGTAATGATCAAGCTGAGGCTTCAAATAAAACCCTTATCAAAATCCTCAAGAAAATAGTGAATGAAGCTAGTTGCGATTGGCACTTGCAACTCCATCTCGTCCTTTGGGCCTACCACACAAGCATTCAGACACCCATAGGTTCCACCCCTATTCCCTAGTCTTTGGTTCTAAAGTCATCCTTTCCCTTGAGATCGAGATCCTGTCACTTAGGGTATTGTTGCAGAACATTCTCCTTGATGAAGATATAGAGTTTTCTAGATTGCAAGAGCTTGAACTGTTGGACAAAAGGTTCCTCAAGGCCTTGAGCCACCTTCAAGTATATCAAAACCATTTATGGTTAAGCTACAACAAAAAGGTTTGAACCCAAGAGTTTGACATCATGACCTAGTGCTTATGAAAAATCAAAGAAATCTACAAGATCATGAGAAGAAAAGCAAGTTTGAGCCTAACTGGGATGTACAATATGTGATCACGACAAAATAATGGCTCAGGTGCTTACAAATTGGCCACTCTTGAAGGAGATCCTTTGGATGAGCCCATGAACATCATGCACCTGAAGAGATTCTATGCCCAATCTTCAAAGGTTGCCAATATTCAAAATAAAAAAAAGAACAAAAAAATGAAAAAATCATACAAAAATACAAAATAATTGAAAAAAGCAAAAAAGTATAGAAAAATCAATTCATCCATTAGTGAAAACCACTATGTGGCGCTATGGGAAAGTACGTTGGTGAAAACTTGGTTTCAAGCATAAAGGTAAATAAGCTAGATTCATCGTCTTGTCAGACAAACTAGCTTTCTAGGACCGAGACTTAAAAGAATGTACACCTCCCACTTGTGTTTTTATCATTTTTATAGTGTTTGCAAACAAATTTTGTTTCCTGGCATGGCGTATTCCGCTCTCGCCCTCTTGCTCGGTATCCATATTTTCACATGTAAGCCATTAATTGGATGCCTACTTCCCCCACCAAATGCATTGCTCACCTAGTTTCCATATTTCATTGGTGATGTCAGGAATTAATTTGCCCCCAATCGTCCATTTACCTATTCATTTTCATATCCATAATCCTCTTAAGTCATATGATGGGTTTACTCCTTTTATGGGCATCTATGCAGATGTTCTCATTTTGACCATTTGTCCCCTCCCTACCCAGCCTCCACATTCCATTAGTGATGTAAGAATTAATTCACCTCCAATCCATCATCTGCTAGTCCACTTCTATCAGTGCCCATCCACAATGGAATTGGAATGATTTTTGAATTATCCGCAATTAATAAATTTTGCTCCCCATTCTACTTCACCTCATCCCCCCTTCATGAGATGATGAGATTTTGTCCGAACTGCGAATAAGGATCATCCCAGTAAATTGAGCTTTTATCCCATCACACTAAGCTTCCCCCCACTCTCTAATCTTTTATCCCATCAAAATAAGCTTCTTCTTGACTTGTGCGTCATCCAAACACCCATCCACATGAGCTTAATCGAGTCTTCACATCCACAACCACATGCACCTATGATCTGCTATATTGCCTAACCAACCCTATCAGTCACCATTGCCCATCAACATGCATCCTTCCCATGTCCAACAATCCATCCATCACCTTAGTCCTACTCTTGGCAAGAGATGTCAGCTGGCCATGTGCACGTCATTTGCATGATTTGGTATGTTGTTTTGATTTGCATCTTTTTTTCCCATGACTACCCCTATCTACTATTGGAATACAAGAACACTAAGAGGGGAGGGTGAATCAATGTTTTACCGGAATGGAGAAATTTAACCTTATTAATACAACAACTCAACAACTCATAAATATAAAAGCATATAACAATAAGCAATAATGCAACCACAAAGATTAACACCATAACACCACAAATTTATACATGGAAAACCTCAAAGAGGAAAAACCACAGTGGTATTAGAGACCCACAATATCTATCGACCAATCAGATGAATAAATATTATAACAAGGGGCCTGTAAATGTAGGAAGGCCAATAGCCTAGAGGGCATTGCTCATCACAAAAGGAGCCTCACTAACTACAAAAAACATCAGACTAGAATCTGGAATGAAGATTGAACTGCAAGTGTAGCATCTCCTATGCTTGAGTATAGTTCTGGTTAAGCTCAATACCGGAGGTCTTAAACCTCTTACACAAACTCAATTTGATCACCTATGATCGACCAAAACCTCTACATATAATTACAACATTATTCGCATCGAGATAATCCCATAACCTTCCATCATAATCTACAAAGAGATCTTACATCATATGTATATCAACCCGGGACCTAAACAATTAGGTCAACCACCTAAAAGATGATATAATAAATCTTTTACATAATCTCGTAAACCAATGATAAACCAAGTTTGCCTAAGACCGAAACAACATAATCCAACCGATGACACATCAGAAGTATCAATCAACACGTTACATAAATCGGTCTATAACCTAGCAGAATGACACCAGACCCAAAATAGGTCGCCATAAGACAAATGAAACACCACGAACAACTGTAACATGAACATGATAGCCATCAACATCCTGATAACCTTCTAGAAGCTGCACCAACACCACTTATCGGATTCAACAAAATATCTTCAATAAAGCTCTGTCAAATAAAACCCTTACCGGTAACCAAAAGGCTTACTAGAACAAATGATAACTTTCAGATCATTAAATCTCGAACCAACTAAATGCGATATGTGGTATGCATCATGAACACATGAATAACCAATCCAAACTAATTCCTCAACCCGAAGCATACCGGAGAAAATCTCCAGATCAACATCATAAACCAACCACTCTATCGGAACTCGGTAGATAGTAAAACAACTAGTGTTGACATCAATGACTGTTGGTGTAAATAATTATTCATCATGGATATTATTACACTTACTTAAGTTTACTTAGGATAATGCATTTCATAGTAGTTTGGATATGAGACACTTGGGTGTTTGTGCCACATTGGGATAGTGTGTGTAGGAGAAATTCCACCTTTTATGGTGTTGATCTTGTTATTACACTATCATATCCACTTATTGTGGAGTGATAATTCCACCTTCGGTGGGTGATCCACCTCATGTGGAATATTATATTATTTCTCCTACCTACCCACACCTATTTCCTACCTACCCTATTTTCTCATTGAGCCACATGTCATATTTGTGTGCTCATACATCCATATGGCCTTGCCTATATAAGCAGGCCTCTATTCATTGTATTGGTAATAATCCAGTTGATTATTGATCATTTTCTATTGATGAGAATATAGTTTATTCTTGTCCTATATTGTGTCTCTATTTTGTACATTTCATTGAGCTCTTGATCTTGGCAAAATCTAACATGGTATCAGAGCCATTGGGGCTTCATTGATTCGTCTTGAAGAGGCATTATTACGACGTTAAGAGGCAGATCTGAGGAGCAGCATCTTTTGGAGGTGTCCTAGACCAGATCCGACCCCGCCATTGCGTCCAAAAGGCCGTTTCCATGAATTTTGGTTATAAAGTCGGCCTATTTTGGTGAGAAAATTTTTTTCCCCAATTTTGCTATAATCGTACGGATTTTTGGAATATTATTATATTTTTCGAAAATAAAATAAAATTTTATTTTTCTGAAAAATATTTTGTCAAAAAATAAAAAATAAAAAAATTTGAAAAATCAATCAAAAAAAAAAATCAAATATTGGGGGTCCGCAGACCCCCCACCGTGCCCCCGTGACCTACAGGGTCTAGGTCTGTTAGAAGTACCTGTCACGTACCTGTACGCCGGCCCGCCGCATCACCTCCCGCCGCCGTTCGACGCCGCCCGTATCCACTCTACCGCTGTCGCATCCACGCTCTGAACCCCGCGCCTGCCACCACGACGCCGCCGCCGCTGCACCAGCAGCTCCGCCTGCTCCCGCACCGCTGTCGTCCCTGCTCCCGGCTGCCGCCGTCGCCATCTCCCTCCGGCTTCCTTCCAACACGCCGTCGGTAACTCCCGCTTCACTGATGACCACGAAGATCGGAGGACCCACACCCGCCACGTGGCAGGCAGCCACTGGCCCGAAGGTAAAACCCATCCGTACGGACTGCCACATCATCAGCCACGTGGCTCATCCAGTCAACAAAATCCATACAGTACGGATTATACAGTCATCCGTCCATACAGTACAGACGCCCAATCAGTAGATAGTGCAAAGTTTTATGACGGTCATACGACCGTCAAATTTAACCTATTGAATTTCTAACGTCAGCGCCACATTAGTAGGGTTCAAAAAATTTTGGACCCCCTCTCATTTGCATTTTTTATTTTGCAGTTCAACTTCAAATGGCAATAACTTGCTCATTTTTGCTCCTTTTTGGGTGCAATTTTTTTTGAAATGGGCTAGAATTTCGTGCTCTTCGTAGTGGTGAAGAATTTTTTTAATTTTGATGTACGGATGTTTCAGAAAATGCAGTTTTTGGTGACTGTACTTGAGTAATCCCAGTTTTTGCAACTTCAGAGGCTTCGTTTGGGGTCATCCGACCTCCTTTTCAGGTGCTGTTTTTTTTGAAAGTGCGTATTTTTTCATCTAATTTCACATGATGCTATCAAATTGATGCCATTGTAAGTATAAATTGTACTTTAAGATCTTGGCCATTTTTGGCTCTTTTAGTGGTTGTATATTTGTTTGAATCTCAGTTAGATTCATTGCACTATTGATTGAAGTCTCTTGTATCTCATTTGAGAAGTTGTGAAATTTGCATCATAAGTCCACTTTGCCTTTTTTTGCAAGTGGCTCATTGTAATCGCACTAAGTATAAAGTGCCAAAATCATCACTTTAGGGGGGGTACTTTGATTGATTGAATTTGGGGGGGTGTCTCTTGTGCTTTTTTGCTCTTGTGTTCCTTCCTTTTTGCTGCTATGGGTTCTTCTAAGTTTCCTCTCTTAACTCCACATAATTATGCTACTTGGAAAATTGATGCATGGAGTAAACTTATGGAAAAATGACTCACTCATTACATTGATGGAACTATTGTTGCTCCTGCTGATCCTAAGGCTGATCCAGTTGGTCACTTAGATTGGCTCACTAAAAATATCATGGCAATTGGTACCTTAAGAAAATATGTATCAAAGGATCTCATTTTTCATATTGAGAAATGTACTCTAATCAAGGATGTTTGGCAAAAGTTTCAAGACTTGTATGGTCAAGTTGATGAGATTAGGGGATATCAAATTGATAGTGATCTCACCATGCTAGATCCCAAAAACTTTGATACTATACAAGATTATGTCACTAAGGCAAATGAGTTGAGGGCACAACTCAAAGATTGTGGCATTGATAAAAAGGATACTCAATTGATATTCAACTTGATAGGCAAGCTTCCACAAGAATATGCAGCATTTGTTTCTGGTTTCCAAACCCATAGGATGACAATGGGTTCAAGCTACAAAATGCCTACATTTGATGCTTTCAATGAAATGTTGATGATGGAACAAACTAAGTTGATAAACATAGGCATTCTTATGGCTTCTAAGTCTCAAGCATTAGTGGCAAATCAAGGGAACAAAGGAAATCAAGGAAAGGACAACTCAAACAAGAAGAAATGGCAATCAAAGCCTAAGGACAAAGCATCATCTTCTCCACAACAAGGAGATTCATCCTCTTCCAAGAGAGATAATTCACCAAAGAAGGAAAGATCTACTTGTGCTTATTGTAAAAAGATTGGTCATGAGGAGCATCGTTGCCATTCTAAGAAGATTGATGAGCTTACACATATCATCAAAAAGCATAACATTGATTTGCCTAAAGTCTACAAGAAGGATGATTCATCAACTTCCACTTCCTCACATTCAAAAGGAAAAGGGCAAGCATTCATGGCTTCTACAAGTGGGAAGACTCACTCTTTTGGAACAAGAAAAGGAAAAGCTCTATGTGCTACTACCAGTCATAATTCAGAGAGATGGCTTCTAGATTCAGGGGCTTCTCATCATATGGCATCTTCGCAGTCCATGTTCTCTACATTTGAGCCTTGCACCATGCCACAGATTTTGATGGGCAATCATACATACATGGATGTGATTGGGAAAGGATCTATTGATATTGGGGACAACTCCTTCAATGATGTGTTGTGTGTACCCCACTTGACAAACAATCTCCTTTCTATCTATCAAATCACACATGGCGCAACTAAGAGAGTTGTGGAGTTCACACCTAACTCAGTTTTCATTAGAGACATGGAGACTAGAGCTATCATTGCAACTTGGGTGGTTGATCATGCATCTCGGATATACTCCTTTTCAGATTTTGTTGATGATGATGATTTCACATTTGATGATTCTACACATGATGATCACACTTATTGTGATGATTTAGATTTTGAGGAGAACTTTGGACACTTGAACATGGGGATTCTCACATGTGACCCCGTTCTTGAGTCTTGTATTTCATCTCCTCATATTGATATCACATCACCTATCGCACCTGATGATGCAGATAGTGCGACAATTTTGCCTTCATGTGATTCAGTGCAGCAGGATATTCATTGTCTTCCAGCTTCAGATTCATGGGATGATTACTTGACAGATATTACAGGTTTGTTTATGGAATCCTACATTGCAGATTTGGGAGACATCATTGATGACATTCATCTTCTCTTTGATGAAGATGATCCTTCTTTGATTGTTGCGAGGGAACACTCTGACCCTCTTGTTCATTCTCTACATGATCATTCTTTCAAGGTTGACATGATTGTGGATACTTATGTACAGCAGTTGGAGGGGGTCTCTTTATTTTTTGAGGAGACATATGAGTCTTTGGGACATGCTCTACATCCATCTCCACTAGATCTTGGAGTGCCTTTTTCAGCAGTGTGGCATAGTTTACCACCTTTGGAAGGGGTATCTTTCAGCATCGACATGGAGACACTTGAGCAGTTTTTCAAAGATTCCTTTCATCATGAGTTTTCTTCATACATCTTCCCTTCGTGACTGGGGAGACTTCATGGATACACCTTTGGTTTTGTTTCTTCCTAGGGGGAGGAATGTTGTTCGACGTTCATGGAGCAATTTCTTCATACATCGAGCTTCTATCATTGGTGCAGATTCTCCATTGAGGGGGGGTCACAGTTTGACTTCTCTTCTTCTCTTGTATGGGGGGGACTTTTTCCTCACATGGGGTTTTGTTCCTCACATACTTCTTTGAGAGTTTTTGTATAGCTTTCATCTCTCTTTTGGGGGAGGGTTTTTTCCCATTGGGTTTTTCTCTCTTTCCCCACTTTGTGAGAGATTTCATTGCATTGGTTTGCATGCATTTGCATTTGTACATGGGTAACTAACATGGCCTCGTCGCTGGGACCCATCTTGCATTGCTTAGTTGCATTGTAGACTTAAGTGCATTCCCCTAAGTTGCACTTAAGGGGGGGTGTTGGTGTAAATAATTATTCATCATGGATATTATTACACTTAATTAAGTTTACTTAGGATAATGCATTTCATAGTAGTTTGGATATGAGACACTTGGGTGTTTGTGCCACATTAGGATAGTGTGTGTAGGAGAAATTCCACCTTTTATGGTGTTGATCTTGTTATTACACTATCATATCCACTTATTGTGGAGTGATAATTCCACCTTCGGTGGGTGATCCACCTCATGTGGAATATTATATTATTTCTCCTACCTACCCACACCTATTTCCTACCTACCCTTTTTTCTCATTGAGCCACGTGTCATATTTGTGTGCTCATACATCCATATGGCCTTGCCTATATAAGCAGGCCTCTATTCATTGTATTGGTAATAATCCAGTTGATTATTGATCATTTTCTATTGATGAGAATACAGTTTATTCTTGTCCTATATTGTGTCTCTATTTTGTACATTTCATTGAGCTCTTGATCTTGGTAAAATCTAACAATGACAAACATCAATGCAACACATAATCAATTCCTCCAAATTGCCAACATCTACAACTTCCATGATCATTCTATATCTTGGTATGTTTTGGATCGGTGTATACTGGGGTATGTTTTGTGGTATGGCGTGTTTGAGGGTCTCTCTTGTATGAACCTGTAGTCCCGTATCTACATCATCATGGTGTTTACATGACTGTGTGCAAGGGATGCCTATTGTCTGAGAGTCTAGTCCACACTTCGGATTTTCACAACATCTTGATTCCTATAGTAAATGATGTAGATAATCCTTGGCAATATCTAAACTAGGTTTTCTCCCCACATATACAAAACAACAAATCACCTCCACTTTATCCATTCTACTTTCCATTTCATCCCATCATTTTTCATTTTGGAGACCTCCATTTATTCATCTTTCCCCTTCTTCTACCTATTCCTATATCATGTTGTATTATGTTAGGCGCATTGCAAAAAAAATTATTATCCCACTATCATTTTTCATGTAGTTGCATATCCATTTTAGGCACATTTTATCATATTACCATAATAGGTTAATTTTTGTTATCATTACACTCTCATTATCATTTAGTTGCATTTTCATTTGATTCCATACTTGCATGTTTTCATCATTGTTATTTACCATATAGTCATTTTAGATTCATTTTTGTTATCATTTAGTGGCAGCTATGTAATTGCATTCATTCACAATTTAATGGTTGCATTCATATTCATTTAGGGGCATTATGATTATAAGTCCATTCTCATTGCATTACATCTTTCATTTTAAGTTCACTTTAATTATACTCATTAATTGCATTCATTTAATTACCATTTTTGTTTCATATATAGATGCATTCATTTCATTTTTACATTTAGATGTATCCATTACACATAACATTCATCTAGGATCATTCATAATATGTTATATTATAGTTCATCCATTAAATCATATGTACAAAAAAGATCAAATCATGAGCATAAGGTTAGCACTATTTCCACATGAATGTAATAAAAGCACAATACACGAAAAACATGAGTGGAAATAAAGGCAAATAATATAGAGCATCCATGTGCATTGCATCCATATAGCATAATCATCACATCATCAACATAGATCATAGGAAAAGCATAATCACCGCATGATAGATGAAAATCGCATATCACATAGGCACATATCATGAAATACAACCTGCATCCATAAGCATGCTACGAACATCATATAACATACATATGTGTACATATCATGCCCATCCATCCTGCATCACAAATAGGTCAGATCGCATGCATCATATCACAAAATCATAATCACCAACCCATCCATCACATATAAATAAATAATAAAGTCCATGCACAATCCATAATAAATACACATGCACATCGTCACCAAAAATCATATCTCACATATATCTCAAAAAAATCAAGGTGTCTAGTCATAATACAATAATACCATCTCAAGGGTCAAAATATGTCACCTATACATCTGTGAGTACTACCTTGTACTCTCCCTGTCTTCGTTGTCTCCTTCTTATCCTGAAGGACATGTTGGTGGTGGTCGTGGTGCCCTCATCCCAACATAGGAACCCGACTGTTGGCTATGGGTCCTGTGAGACCTAGTGCTCTCAGCATATGAAGGAGCTCTTTGATCCCCTGGTACCACCTGATGGTAAATATCTTTGTAGTACTCAATCTCGCGACCCATCCTCTCCACCCTCTACTTAGCACTTGTGATCTCTTAAAAGATAGGTCCTAATGCCCCAATAACCAATAGTTGTCAGGCAATATCTCTCTCCCCCTCAGTCTGGTGGTGTCTGCCTCGACTCTACTCAATTTGACCTGAAGGGTCTCAAGCTCATCATCCATGCACTGCATCTCATCTCATAATTGCCCTACCCCCACCACTTCATGCCTCCTCTAGCATCCTCTATCTCATCTGACTATATTCACAAGTTGTCCCTCTCAAAGCCAGCACTTTGTAGCTCCTACCTTAGAGAATCCCCCTCTCACCTCAGTCAATCCACCTCCTCCTCCAGACTATCAGCCCAATCCCTCTCCTAGTCCACCCTTTGTCTATTTGTGGCCAACCGATCCTCTAAACTCTACGCTCTATCCCTCTTTATATCTCACTCCAAGTGAGCCTGATCCAATGCAGCTTGTCCGCCTTGCCCTGCTTGTCCTCCTACCCCTACATCCCATCCCTCCCCAGTTGGTATGTCAATAGGCTCTACCCCCTCTCTAGAACCTTGATCCCAAGATGGTGCCCCAATTTTCCTTGTCGGAGCCTGTACCTATAGGGGCACCTCTGCTTGAGGTACTTGTTGTCCCATCCTCCTCCTCCTCGACATCTATCATCGAATCCTAACTACCCCTTCCCGTCTTTGTCCTTTCCCCCCTCCAGTAGCCTCCCCTCCCTGGGACTATCTCCCTCTCCTCTGAAAATCTCATCAATAGATGGTGCTACCTCATCTGGCTCCAAAACTCCAAGAATCAATAGTTGAACAAGACTGTGAGCCTCCCACCAACATGTATATGCTCCTATGCACCCAAAATCCTCTACTACCTACAACCCCTCATCCCATGGCATTATAGGTGCCCTTGTCCAACTAAGTCATACCTCGAAAGGGCCCACCACCTCTCCTTATGTCGTTGGCTCCCTCATAATCTACGGATGGGAGTGCTCATGTTCCACAATGTCCTGTATAAGGTCAAACTGTCGCATCACCCGATGGGGCGGGTACTGATTGATGACATGAATCATGCATTCAAAGAGCCAACACTCGCTATGAACCCACACCAACTGCTAGTCCCCTCTCCATCTCTTATTGTCCACGTATGGCCTCCACGTGAAGACCATCAACTCATCTAGCACCCTCCTCCAAAACCATACTGCTCCTACTCGAGTGTAATTTAATAGGCCTCTGTAGCGGTCAACATATGGGAATCGTTGTCATTGATCCTAAATTCCAACTGGGCGAGTAACCACAATGTGCTCCCAAGCCCAGATGTGAAGCAAGGTGACACCTATCCCGAGGTTCTTGTAACCTTGATATACGCACATGTGCATGTCATGATATAATTGGTCGAGCATCGTGGCCCCTCATGCATACTGTACACAATTCTCTAGCATATAATCTACACATTGGACCCATCCGATCGAAAATCCATGGCCACTCAAATCGAGCATCATCTGCCCACTGATCAATCCGCAAATGAACAAAACTAAGTGAGGAATTTGTCAAATCTGCATGACCTCTCACAACCGCATCTTGGTCCGATCTAGAGGAAGCTCATCACAATCGCATATGATACGTAGGTAGTGATCCCCGTGGTCCAATCGGTACTCTGGGATGACTCCCCTGATGGGGACCTTCAAGATCTACCAGACATCAAGTACTGTGATGTTGGCCTCACCTGTAGGCAAATGGAAGGTGCAAGTCTCACCGTTCCATCACTCCATGAGTGTTGTTATCATCATTGTGCGTGCTCGGATCCACGACCATCTCCCCACAAACTCCAATCCTACTACACTCATGTAATATTCCCACATTTTTATTTTATTTTTAAAGCAATATCACAACCACACAGTTCACCCGTTAGGGTTAGAATAATGAAATCCAAACAACTGGAAGGAACCCTACACCTTTTGATCACTGAGAGCCCAGACTAGGAGGGTGAGAGCATATGGCAGCAGGGGATCGTTAGTGATAATCTGCTGAATACTATAATGGGCGGCAAGCTAGGCCCTTCTGCTTATCCAGTGTGAAAGAAAGGAACTTGGCGGTAAACCAACCAAGAGAACAATACTCCAAACACAAATCAATCTACCGCAATATTTCAATAGGAGGACTGAAGACACCGAACAAGCTCAACTCGACCGCTTATGCAATGGGAGGATCATTACAACAAATATCACTCAATCGCTTATGCAGTGGGAGGACTAAGTTACAAAATATCAGATATAGGTGGCAAGCCAACCTCTTCCACTTTTCAGTGGGATACGAAGAATACAATCCAGAAACGGTTAGTAGTACTACTACTTAACCTTACAATAGAGAGGAAAGATATAGTAGAAGTATAATGTTGATCACATGAGATAACTATCATCAAACTAACTCAACACCAACTTTCTAGAATCTGATAGAAAAGACAACAGGCTGGAAATGCATAACTAACAACACATAAACTCACTAAAAAGCTTCCAACTCTCTTCAAACTCACTCCACACACCCCACAACACACGCAAACTAACACTAGACACCAAGCGACTAAGAACACACTAATAAAGAGCTACCAAACACCCCAAAACACCTTGCACACATCCCAATGCACTCCCAAAACCCATGCCTAAGCTAGGAAAGTTCGATTTGCATTATAAAATCTAAAACTCCAAATAAGGGGCTTCAAACTTAAAACATATATCGGCAATAGCATAGAAAAAGTTCTAGCCAATACCCAAAATGATAAGTCGCTTAGGAAAGGAGGTATGATCAAAATTTTGCTTCGGCCACAACAAACCAACAACTCCAAAAAACACACCACACACTGAAAATACGCACTGAAAATGTCACAAGTATGCACAACTCAACTAGGTACTATGTCTCAAGTACAAAACTCACAATACTAGGGAGCCACACTCCAAAGCTTCAAGTTCATTCGCCAAACTGACAACATAACGATGTAATTTGTTAAGATGACAAATGAGAGGCCAAACACCTGTATTTATATATTTTTCTCTTTAAAATTCAAATGCGTATGGTGCCCAAATTCGCCTTTCCCAATTGCATTGCATTTACCAAAGTGGACCCAAAGATGACACCATACTTCAAGTCAAAATCACGCCTAGCCAGCAAGGACCGTGATTTGTGACTTAGAAAATACTTTGTTGAATAAAATAAAATCTCCTTTTTCAATATTGGCGTCCCCCTTAAAGACACAAAAAATTCGCCTAGCAACTTCAGAGACATCATGTCATGCATAATTTTCAAAGTCATTAATCAGTAATAAAAATAATAAGATTAATTAAATATTAAACCTTAGGATAAGAAAATAATATTTAATTAAATCACTTATGACTCCAATACTGATTATTAGTAAAAACCAGGATGAAGCTAAACAATGAAGACCACCGAACTGTTGCAGGATCAAGACCCTGTCCAAATTGCTAAAAATAGAAATGCTCCATACCGCCACTTACTAAAAATAACAAGTCATGAATTACTCCTCCAAAAAGCAAGATCTTCACACCTAGAAAAACAGCTTTTAAAGCTCAATAAGACAACATCATCTAAACAACCAAACACTAACTTACTAAAAATAGTAAGTTCTCGCTTCACCAAAGAATCCAATGAATGTTATGCCACCCTGGAGTTCATAAAAAACCTAGTAGGAAACCATAGATAGAACTAAAGAATTCCCTCCTAATGAACCCTAAAAATCTCGTGCAAAACTCCACCAACGTTGGAAAACCTAATTATGCTTTCCACATAGCCTACGAGTCTCCGAGATAGGCCAATGGACCACTGAAAACACATCATTGAGAAGGGGACATTACAGTCCGCCCTCCCCAAAATTGCTTGTCCTCAAGCAACTGTAAGGTTGGATGAAGTAAAATCTCTTCATTTTCCCACGTAGCATCCTCTACTGTCAAATTTTTTCACTTGATCAAGTATTCCTTGATCACCCTTCTCCTCAAAGAACGTTCCCTGAAATCAAGGATAGCTTCAAGAATCAAAACTAACTCTCCCTCCTCATCAAGCGGAGGTAACTCTATCAAAGAAACAACATTATGTCCAAAAGCCTTTTTAAGGTGAGACACATGAAATACATTATGAATCATGTTGCTCGTCGATAGTTCCAATTCATCCGCCACTTATCTAATCATCCTGTTGACTCTGAAAGGCCCATAAAATCATGGTTTCAATTTCTCAACTGCACTCTCCTTGAGAGTAGACTGTCTATAGGGTTGGAGCCTCAAACAAACCATGTCACCAACCTCAAAGCTGTGCTCAATTCGTTGTTGATCAGCATACAACTTTTGTTGATTCTGCACATGCTAGAGATTGTCCCTCAAGGACCTCAAAATATCTTGACTGCATTGCATCATATCCTTCACCTGAGGGGTTCTGCTATCACCAAATATCAAGTCAGTGGAGCTAGGAGCTTCATAACCATATAGTGCCATGAATGGTGACATCCAAATGGACATGTGATAGGAGGAGTTGTAGCAATACTCTCCTAGGAGAAGCCATCTCACCCATGTATTCTGTTACTCCAAGACATAGTTTCTAAGGTATCCTTCCAACCACTTATTCACTATCTCGGTCTGCCCATCAATTTGTGGGTGATAACTTATACTTGGAGTGAGCACAATACCACATAATCTAAAAATTTCCTACCAAAAAGCACTTAGGAACTTGTTGTCCCTATCACTCATAGTGTCCTTTGGCAATCCATGTAACCTGAACACCTCATGAAAGAACACTTCAACAACTTGAGTTGTTGTAAATGAGCTGGTGATGGGAAAAAAGTGAGAAAACTTAGTTAGTCTATCCACCACCACATATATACTATCCTTCCCCTGAGCCCATGGCAACCCAGTGATGAAGTCCATGGATACACTTTCCCATTTTTGGCTAGGAATGGGCAAGGGTTGTAGCAAACCAGCTGACAAAGTGTGCTCATCTTTGTTTCTCTGACATATATGACACTCCTTAATGTACCTCAAAACATCATTTTTTATCCCCTTCCAAGAAAGCCTCTCTCGAATTTGCCTGCATGTCTTGAAGTGACCTTGGTGACCAGCAAGGGGAATGTCATGGAAAGTCTTCAAAATCTTCTCCTTCAACTTAGATTTAGCCACAATGAAGATCCTTCCCTTGTATAGAATCAACCCCTCAACCAATTTGTACTTTTCATCATGAAAAGTACCCTCTATGATGTTGGTTGCAAACTGATTTTTGGCATAATCAGCAAGCAACAACTCCCTCCAATCAGCAGTAAGCTCACATAGTGAGTTCAAATGGGGCCTTTTGGACAAAGCATCAACCACAATGTTATTCTTTCCTTTGACATACTCGATATCAAATTTGTAAGCATGTAGCTTACTCACCCACTTCTGTTGCCTTTCGTTAAAATCTTTATGTTGCATGAAATGTTTAAACTGTTATGATCAGTCTTAACAACAAACTTACTCCCCACAAAGATACTGCCTAAACTTTGCAAGGGTATGCATTATGGCAATCATCTCCTTGTCATATATCAAATATAGCCTTTCAGGCCCTCTCAACTTCCTACTTTTAAAGACTATAGGATGCTTGTCTTGCATGAGGACCGCACCAACACCTTCTCCTGATGCATCACACTACAGTTCAAAAGTCTTGGTGAAATCAGGTAGAGCCAAAACAAGGTAGGAACTCGTGATACCCTTAAACTAATCAAATATTGTCTATGCCTTTTTTTGACCACTCAAAATCTCCTTTCCTTGTAAGATCTATGAGGGGGGAAACCAACTAAGAGTATCCCTTCACAAACCTACAATAAAAACCACAAAGACCCAAAAATCCCTTTAAGTGTGTTATGTTTTCAGGAGGAGGCCAATCAATGGTAGCTCTAATCTTTTTAGGGTCTACCTTCACACATTTTCCCCCCATTTATGATCAACTTCCCCCCCATTTATGACCTTAATTAATTCCCTAGCTACTAAATCACAAAATCAAGTCGGGGTACATACCGGTGGGCCGTACTCGGTCGATCATTGGAAGAATCAAACCCTCTTAGTACGATGCTCTTCGTGTGGAATGCACGCCATCTCTCCTGAGTTCTCTGAGCTCCTTCTATCTCCAAGGTGTATGTGTGACAATGACCCCTCCTCGGGCCCTGTGTGGCCTATATAAGGTCCCCCGTGGCCCCATTTTCTTCCCCTTTCTCCTGAATTCTTTTTCTTCCTCCTATTTCTCCTTCTCTCCTTCCATTTTATTTTCTTCCCGCCGTTTTCTTCTTTTTCGAGAATTTTCTTGAAAATTTTTAGAATTTTCCGGTTAAATTCTTGAAGGGGCATGTACCACCCGCGTCTTCACGATGGGGCATCTTTTTTCTGTCTTTTACCCATTGCCAATTTTGTCGTTGTGTAGAAGAGGGGCAAAATGTAGACGTCTAAAATTAATTAAATTAAATATTTAAATAATTTATCCTTTCTACATAGTTAATTTATTTAATTATGTTATTCGTATTCTTCTTGGAATTAATTAAATTAAATTTAATTAATATTGTCATCATAGTCCAATAATTGATTTATCAAATAAATTAACTATTCCCCATTCTTCTAAAGTCATCTAAACAATTAATTCTTCTAAGTCCCCTTTAGTTAATTAATTTTAATTAATTAACTTAAGTCATGTGATTCCTACAAATCACTTCTTCTAATCCTCACTTGAGCTAATTAATTCTTCTTGAAGTCTCATTATCATTATTCTCCAAATTTTAATTCCTCCACTCATTCTCTCTCCTCTTGTCAAACCCTCCTAACTTATCTACTTGCTCTCTAATTCTTCGTTAACCCACTTAACCCCTCTTGCTAATCATTTGCACATTCCTAATCCCCATGATTAGGAATAAGTCAACCATTTGCCATAAATGGCTTGTCCATGTTGGCATTTTTAGTTTGTTGGCATTTTGCATATAAATTGCATTAATGATACGTAGTCATTGATGTCAATTGAACAGGTAATGGTATTTATGTTATTGCTAATATTGTTCTTTTTTATATTGGCTAGTAACCGGTAGGAAGAGTTTTGTGGAAGATGTTGTAAACCGGTATGTTAAGTTTGTAAGTTGAACCGGTAAATCAGTGAAAAGGGTTAAACCTTTCTATGCAATATAACCGGTAAAACCTACTACTGTTGTTTTTGTTAAACCCTAACCGATCAAGTTTGTTGGTTTATTATCTGATGAGCGGTAATGATGGAGACACGTGTGATCATTGTATGAGGATAAGTTTAGATTGTTTTGGCGTGTTTGTTTGATGTCTTGGGAAGGAGCAAAGTGGATTGCATCCAATGCATAGCACGTGATGAGTTACAAAGTCCGATGAAGCAGTGATCATGGAATGGTTGGAATTTTCTTGAAGAATGTGAAGAGATTGCTATGATTTCTAACAATTAAGATTGTACCGACTTGTTTGTAATCTCGATGATGAGAATTAGGTTTTTGTTGTGTTACCAACCTAATTGATTTGTATTTAAGATCGATGAAGTTGTTTGTAAAAGTAGTTGGCAAGATTGGCAGAAACCTGTTGAGTGTGTAGTTGCCTAACCGGTGAATGGATCTGCACTTTGAGTAAAGGCAAATTGAAGCTTAAAAGGATCCGATAAAGCAAATGTAGTGCTATTCAGACATATCAAGAAAACCTGTTGTTTTCTAACAATTACAACAGAAGTGAAATCCCTTAACTGAGTAAGCTCTAACAAGCTTGGTTACTTATTCAATCCTTTAACAAGGTGGTCCATTAGCTTGGATTCTTAAAGCTTCCAGCGAGGTTACTCCTAACAGGGTATTGTGCTTTTCATCAAGGCATATTTGTAAATCCCTTAACTAGGCGATTCCTAACCAGAATTAGTTCTTAACATGACTTATCGTAAAGCTTTAACAGGCTTGGCTCCTAACAGGGTGAACTTCAGAAGAGTTCAGATAGCTATCCTCGTGAGTCTCATCTCACCGTGGTTTTTACCTATTTGGATTTTCCACGTATAAACATTTGTGTTAAGTGGTGAATGTTTTAATGGTTATGATCTTATTTGTTAATTTTATTAACTTTTGATAAGACATAATAAATAGAAGCATTGAGAGATGAATATGTTGAGATATGATTAAGCATTGTTGATGTTTACAAAGATTGAAGTTGTTTACTGTTAAGTTGTCATAACAGTCAAACCGGTTGATGTCAAGTATTCTTATGAATATTGATCTTGACTGTGATAAGTTTACTTTGTATGGTTGATTTTGAGTTTGGGAACTTTGTATCAGTTTTTCAGTATATTAATTCACCCCCCCTCCCTCTCAGTATTCTACTGGATACTTATTCTTTCATCATACCATCAGTCCCCTTCTCAACCCCCAACCTTAAATGCACCAACTTTGGACATTTCAAGGATTTCAAATTCACCCACTTTCCTATGCACCCTCACTTCCCAGGGAATTTCTAATTCCTTTTCTCTCCTCGTTCCCCCATGCAATCCATTATTTGAGAATTTTAAATTCTCTTGTCCTCCCCAAAGAACTTTTAATTCCTTTTTATTCCCCCAATGTACTTAGGGATCTCTTCCCCATTAACCTCTAGGCGTGTGGAGACAAGAAATGCCTTTATGGAAAATCTCTTGAATCCCACACCTTGTCCTCTCTATCCCTTCCATCATTTTCCTTCAATCCTCACCCTTCATTCCAAATCAATCTTGACCCTCCATTCTTCCTTCCTCAAATCTATAAATTGGGGTCTCTTCCCCTTCATTGGAATCCATCTTTTATGCAAATACATGTTAGTATAATCTTGGAGCCATCCATAACATCACCATTTTAGTCATTTTTCTCCCATACTTATTCATTTTCCATCATCCATCTACTCATCCATCAATCCATCTTAGTGTTGTTGTGTGTGGAGAGCAATCCACAAATCCATTGTGGACCAATCCAAACAAGTTGAGGAGGGGTGCATCTTCAACTTCATTCGAGGTCTAATCAGAGGAAAAAGTGCACTCACTTGCAAAGGTATACGGTTATTTTTGTTTTGTTTGAATGTTTATGCTTATTTGGTTTTAAACTAACCTTCTAATCATTGAAAATGTTCCCCTTGGTTCAATGTCTCTTACCAGCCAATGAGTCCAAAAGTTGATCAATTAAAGGAAGCGGAAAGTGGTCCTTGCATTTTGTAGCATTTAGTTCTTTGTAGTCTATGCATACTCTCCACTTTCCAATAGTATTTGGCACAATCACTAATGGTGAAACTTCCTCACTATCCAATATAGAAAAAATGAGTCTGGTATCAAGCAATTTCTGCAATTAAACCTCGACTATATCCTTGAGTATTGGATTCATTCGCCTGTGTTGTTGTCTAACTAGTATGCATCCTTCATTAGTATATATCTTGTGCATACATAGGTTTGGGTCAATGCCTCTCATATCATGGTAATCCCATGCAAACACTAAAGTGTGAGTTTGTAGCATCTGCAATATATTATTCAATGTTGAAACCCTCGCCTGGTTAGTGAATGGGAATGCAAAGGTGACCGGTGTATCAAGGTTTTCTACTTCAACATCACCCATTGCTGCTATTGTATCTCAGGCATGCTCTTGAGTATGTTCATCTTAACTATTGCTAGAAGATGTCGAATCTATATGTGCACTAAATGGATCTTTTGATGTATGTGTCAAAACAGATGAGTCCTTTGTCCCTTCTCTCGAAGCTAGGGCATTTCCTACACTTGGTGTATAGGGAAGAAACCATCCTCTAACATCCCTCTATCAGTGCATGCAGTGGAAGTGTCAAGATTGTGGGGTATATTCCTACACTTGTTTTTGATTAATTAAAAACAAGTTTTAAGGGACCCAAAACCTAGATACAAAAGAAAGATATTCAACAAAGCAACAAAATACTACAACAGCAAAACACCAGCAAAAAGACTAGCAACATAGGAAAGGACAACAAAAGGCCAGCAAGAAGTTGGCCCCAAGCCCAGCAAAAAACAAAATTTAGAAATTCTTCATGGTTTCTTCTGCATCCTATACCAAAAGCATCATTGCCTTTGCCGCTTCCCTCAAATCAGTATTTTCCTTAACAGTCTAGCTATCTTTCATCTTCATTTCCTTCTCCGCCATAGTCTGCCTAGTTTTGCGCCTAGAGGTCTGGTGGCTTAGGCTGGAAGTAGGAGCATCTTCAATAACCACCAGGTTCTTCTCCTAGTTTTTATTTTCCAGGTGATTCACTAGCACATTCATGTTCTAGGAGGAGACTTTTAGAACCTAGAGGCTATGATCCACAAGGATTTTAAGGGCTTTCTCGTTTCTAGCCATCTGGGCGTTGACGTTGTCCTTATCCTCCTCCACCCGTTCCTTCAGAATTTTGATGACATCCTCCAGGTGTTTCAGGTCGCCTTTAATCAAGTCTTTCTCCAGCTAGTCTTCCATTTCCATTTCTTCCTCCGCTTCACTATTCTCCATCTCCTCGTGCTACTTCCAAGAATTAGACATGTTGATCAGCTTGTTGATCTTAACTTCCAACTCCCTCTATTTACCCTGCATGTTGGTAATGTTTTCCACCACCCACTTCTGAAAATTGAAGAATTCAAGGGTGCAATTGCGGGTGGTATCCATAATGGTTTCCGCATAATCCTTGCTTTGTTTCATCTCCTCCGCATTAGGGTTTTCACCTTCCTTAGGCTTCAAAGTCTCTTTCTCAATTTCTGAGCCTTCAATATTATGTTGACGATTCTCAGAATTGCCCCCTTCCTCTCCTTCCCCACACTTCTCCTCCTTATTGGTCTCCTTTTCAGAAATTTCTTCATTATTCTTTCCCTCTTCTTCCTTACAAAGCACATCCTTTTCTTCCTGCACAATATCAACCTTCCTTTTTTTATGGGTAGGGGTTCTGGTCTCCTCAGTCAAACCAGAGTCTATGCTTTTCTCAGAAATCTGAGCATTGAGAATTAAAGGGTCATCCTTTGTTGCCCTGGTCTTATCCTTCATATATTCATAAATCAGCAGAATGAGACCCTGGTGCGCAAGAGGGTAGGAACTGGGTTTTTTAATATGGTCAGCCAACCTCTCGTTAAGAGAATAAGCAAGATAGAAGGGCAAAGAAATTTTCACCCCATGGCGAAAGTGGTTCAGGATGGCGAAGTGATAATTGTAAATTTTCGTAAACCTACCATCCACAGTTAAATATTCCATTAATGCCCTAAGAATTTTTTGCCAAAAAGGTTTTACCTGTTGGGGGGTGAAGTAAGATATATTATCCTTCTTCTCCAGGTTGCTCTTCTCATCCTTCATCTTAGGGAAGTTTTTGAAGGCCTCAGCGGCGTACTTTCTATCCCTATAGAATTTGGTCCCCTCCATCTTGAGCCCCGTTACCTCCGAGATCAGACTTTCATCAATGTGCCAGATTTCCCCAAATAGGGTAGCCCTGTTATTACTCTAGCTTTTTGCGAACCCCTAAGAAACAGAGCTTCTACTACCATGGAGCTTCTCCATATAATCCGTGAACCTGTGTTAGTGGAGCCTTCTCCACACCTTCCTTTCGCTCTTCCAGTGCTCACAACCGGACGGTTCATTCCTGTTAAGGTTGCCTCCCATTCTACTTTCCAGGTCACAATCACCTCTGTTACAACTCTCAGCCCACAAGTAAAACTCTGTGTTTCTAGTTTCTCCTTGAAAAAAGACTTTCACAATTTTGAGATTGCCATTCATGTTCATACGAACCTGGCTATTATTACAATTACCTCTCGCACACATGTGTTCTTGGTTATAATGCCGAGAAGCACTCATCGACTGGCAGTTCATCCGCCCCCAAACTCTGTCATTGGTACTCGTTCCCCAGAATTCGATCATAATATTTGCTTGCTCCATTAAGGCGATCAAAATATAATTGTTCCTTAATCTCCCACTCAATGTGATCTTCCCCTATATATTTGACCCCCTTTTCCAAATTAACCCCTTCATTAGCAAGGATATCCGCTACCTTGTTACCCTCTCTAAAAGTATAGGTTAAAATAATGCTAACAAAGTTATTAAGGATAGTCTTAGCATTTTTAATAATATTAGCAATATTCCAGAAGACTGAACTAATACCTTTGAGGGCTTGTATAATATTTAAGGAATCCCCTTCAGGCTAGATTTTTTAAAATTTGAATTCCTGGGCTAACTGGAGGCTCTTAAGCATGGCCATAGCTTTAGCCACATGGTTGTTTTGGATTCCAAAAGGGGAAGCAAAAGCAACAATACACCTTCCTTGAGCATTTCTGATAACTCCACCTCCACTAGCCTTTCCAGGGTTCCCTTTGGCGGCCCCATCAAAATTAACCTTTATCCAGTCATAATTAGGGAACCTCCAAACAATGTTTTCTCTCTTCTTCTTGTTATCCACTCTATAGACCTTATGAATCAGGTTCCATTCAGTAATAATGTCTTTTTCCATATCATTCATATTTATAATAGCCCATTGCTGATTATTCTTGTGAGGGATGTTGATGTTCTCCTTTATAGCCCTGCATATTTTTTCAAAGACAACCTGAGTATTACACCTTTCTTCCCTAAATATCCTGTTATTCCTTTCTTTCCAAATGCCCCGGCATATCATGGGGAGGGTCAGGGACCATAGGTTTTTAATAATTTGACATTTGGTAGGATAATTCCATTGCCATATTATATCCTGAATGCTTTTGTTCATGACCCAATTAATTTTCCATTTTTCCCATATTTTACACCAGATTTCCCTAGTGAAGGAGCAATGAAAAAATAGGTGATCAACTGATTCCTCCTCCTTCTGATAGAGCTCACATCTATTAGGGAATTTGAAGCCCTTTGAATTAAATCATCAATAGTAAGGATACTATTATGAGAAGCAAGCCAAAAGAACATGTTGACTTTAGGGATCAAGATGTTGTTCCAAACTTTACTCCAAAAGGGATTGTGGATTTGAGAAAAAGTGTTTTTATAAGCAGAAGAAACTATGAATTCACCTTTAGGGTCGCTTTTCCAGAGGAAAACATCATCATAGTTGTTGTTAGGGGAAAAGGACAACAATTCTTTCTGAATAGAGGAAAGACTAGGATGGATGTCCTCAAGATTGGCCCATTTATTCTCCTTCCAATTGTCACAAACCATCAACCCAAACCTCCTTTTACATTCTTCAATAACTTGATTGTTGTTTTGATCAAATAGGGCTTCATTCTTCATCTAGGGGTCTTCCCAAAACCTTATTCTATCACCTTTTCCAAGGACCCATCTAGCTCCAGCTTTTGCAACTTTTATGGCTTTGGTTACACTATTCCAGATGAAAGATCCAGTCGGGATATCTTCATCATTGAGGATCCCTTGGATAGTCTAATTCTTAATGTATTTGTCAAACCAAATTTGACTCCAATCTTTCTTAATGTCAAAAGCTCTCCATAATTGCTTGGCAAGAAGAGCTTTGTTAAAAGTTTTAATAATTTTAATCCCCAACCCTCCTCTGTTCTTTGGTCTACACACCTTGTCCCATGCAATCAAAGGTATTCTCTTCTTTTCTTCAACTCCTGACCATGAGAATCTCTTCTGAATTCTTTCCATAGTTTCAACAAATTTAGCCGGAATACCAAACAGACTGAGGGCATAAACAGGGAGATTTTGAAGAGTTGCTTGGAGGAGCTGCATTTTCCCAGCTTGAGATAACATTGAACCTTTCCATCCTGCAAGTCTCTTATTAATTTTATCAATGATCATATTCCAAAAAGAATTTGGGGGAGCCATCCCTAAGGGAAGACCCAGGTAGGTAGAAGGTAGCAAGTCCACTTTACAACCAATTATATTGGCTATTCTCTGTTGTCTTATGACTGGAGTATTGAGAAAGTACATAGCTGATTTGTCCCAGTTAACTAGTTGACCAGTTGCCAAAGCATAGGAGTTGAGAGCAGTTTTGAAGGCTTCAGCCTCCTTGACTGAAGAATATCCCATGATGATAGTATCATCAACAAACTGTTGATGAGTGCAAAACACATTGGGAGAAGAAGGTTGAAGACCTTTGATAATTTTGCTTTGTTTCAATTTATGAATCATTTTACTCATACTTTCAGCCAAAATGGTAAAAAGGATAGGTGATAGGGGGTCTCCTTGTCTTAGCCCTCTAGAGTTTTTAAAATTTTTTGTAGGAGATCCATTAACCAAGATAGAGAACATAGGAGTAGTGATTAGTTCTTTGATTATTTTGATAACCTTACCATCAAAACCAAAAGCCCCCATGATTTTAAATAGAACATCCCATTCAACTCTATCATAAGCCTTTGCCAAATCCAACTTTATCAAGAAACCTTCTTTCTTTGCAGCGCTGAGAGAGTGTATGTTCTCATGAACAATAATGATTGAATCAAGAATCTGTCTACCAAGAACAAATCCTTTTTGCTCTTCAAATATGATGAAGGGAAGAATCTCCAACATTCTAGTCGTCATCACTTTGGATATTATTTTATAGAAAGAGTTACATAGACTAATAGGCCTAAATTTTCCCATAGAATCTGCCCCAGCAACTTTGGGGATTAAGGCAATAAAAGTGGAGTTCAACTCCTTAAGGATTCTTTTGGATCCAAAAAATTCTTTTACCGCATTAACCGTATCCTTCCCCACAATATTCCAAAATTCTTGAAAGAAAAACATAGGGAATCCATCAGGGCCCGGAGCTTTATCCCCTTGAAAGGAGAAGACAGCTTTTTTGATTTCTTCAGCAGACGGGATGGCGGTAAGGGTCTTATTCTAAAAAGAGTTTATAATATTAGGAATATTGTTGACCAGATTGAGTTGATGGGTCTGATCAAGATCCTCATTACTAGATAAGAGCTGCTTGAAGAATCTAACAGCTTCCTACACTTGTTAGTAAAGAGGTTGATGCTAATTTCAAAATACAACACTCCTAATAATGAATACAAAAACCTAAGCTACTGAGAATATATATAAAAAAGGAAGTTGCAGAAAGTAAATAACCAAAATAAATCGTAAACTTAAGAGTCCTAAACCTTAACACCATCCTCGACGATGACACCAAAAAAGATTGGTCTTTATTATAACCATTGATTTGGTGCAGTATGTCATGTACACAGTCTGGTTGAGGTATTTAATGGGGTAACCCTATGTCTTAAGTGAAGGCTTGTTTAATTATAAACCAGAGTCATATCTTCAAAGATAGCATTGACACCATACGTGCAACAAAGGATTCCTAACCTTTTTATCATTGCATGAATGGAATATACTTCATCTTGTGAAAACATAAAAAAATATTGAAATTAGAATCTAACTAACATTGTAGTTTTTGTGGATAACTTTGGGAGTGACTCAATAGTAGCTATGGGTACAACTAAAAATACAACTAAACAACTTGAAGTTGGTTGCAACCAGGGATCTTAACTAAAACAATATTATTGAACATGAATTAGAAACTGAGAATCAATAGTAACTATCTTTTGCATTCATGAAACTAAATAACATGAAGAAGGAAGGAGGTAAGCACATTACCTCGAGTGACCCTTGCTTGAGGAATGTAATCTCCATGAAGGATAATAATACACTTAAAGAACAGTAATTATTCCATCATTATTAACTCATGCTCAAAATAATCAAATGATAATTATGCAGAAGATTTATTAGTAAACGTAATCTATATTTTATGAATTGTATATCTAACTGATAAGTTAAAAAAGAGGTTAAATTTCTAAGAGTAGAAGAAGATTCTAACTAGAATGGCACTTCTCCTTTTAAAAGCGTTCGAAGAAAGCACACCATTATCTTCTTCCAACCGGCTAAACAAATGTTACTTCTCCCTAACACTGAGGCATCTTGTTCTAAGAGATAAAACATAAATAACAAATTAAGCCACACGAGTCTCTTTCAAAATAAAATCTTTTATTGAGTAGTAAGATGGAATCAGAAACATGGTTGATTCGTCAATACGAGGTTCATGATGCACAACCCCATCAGTTTCCATAATGCAATGACTTCTCAATGTCCGCTGGAAAGATAGAGTCAACAAGGACCTCTTCTTCAACCATGACTCTTCCACGTGTGCTAACAAAGTTTCTCTTTCCTTGATTGTGGATGGAATAGGGATATGTTGGCTACAACCATATTGCGCTTCTTTCAAGTTGCATGTTAGTTCCAACAATGACAATAATCCACATAGATAATCATTCATAGCATATCATTCATTAAAACACATTAAATATCTATATATCTTATAAATAAATGACAATAATAAGATTCTAAGGTTAAAACATATCCTTTTGTAAATTAGTAATGAAAATTCTTTGAACATCACCATCAAGAACAAGATAAGCAATTTGTGAATGCAAATGTTTGTGTCTACAATTTGAATCAATCACTTTTTCTTTAACTCCTTGCTTACAATGAATCAAAACAATCAAAGTAATTTGAGGACCAATGTTATTTTGAAATTGCTGAATGAATGCATTAGCCAACTATGAAAGGAATTGATAGAATAAGGATGCAAAGAGCAATACCATTGCAAATATTTATCTCTAAAAGTGTGAGTGAATATTTTTGCCACAAGTCTTTGATCATGAGAGAAATCACTACACAAGTTTTGAGATGTTTTCACATGAGTTAAGGGGTCACCTTTTCCATTATAGAACTCCAATTGGGAAAAATTCACCTTCTTAGGAGCAACCACACAAACCACATCATTAGATAGTGGGCTAGCTACATCATATTTGGGGACATTGAACTTAGATTGGGTTAAATAAGCCAATGTTGTTCAGGAGGAGACACTTTGAGCTAGGTTATTGATAGTGTCTTCAGTGGATGAGTTGGAATTGGATATGTTGGATTGTAAGGGAGGTGTAATATCATGATAGGTGGGTGGAGATTGAGAATAAGGAGGTGGAACATTATGGTATGTTGGTAAAGGACGTGGTTGGGAAACAAATAAAAGGCTAACAAAAGGAGGTATGTAGGAGTATTGATTAACAAGATTGCCCCCATGACAAAAATGTGTAGGATAGGCATTTTGTGTAGAGGTAGCCATGATAGAAGATGTATATACATGGACACATCAGGCAAGAATGTAGGCATAGGAATGGAATGCTCAAACTGAGAGTTTTGACAAAGCTTTGTATTGGCATAACATTGGTATCGACAATATGAGCAATGCCACACAACATTGCCACACCATTTTCATCATTTTGAACTGTTTTCTTCAACCCTTAAATCAAGGGGTGCCTCAATATTTGGGTGTTCTTGACCCGTCCATTGTTGAATTTTGTCCAACTTGTGGTCAAGCTTCCCCGATTGGTCAATAGTAACCCTAGTTAATGAGTCATCCTCGTTATGAGAAGTGCAAGGGGAACTATTATCCATAATGTTAGGTATGTATTGGGTAGGGGTTGAGGATTCACCCAAGTTCCCATGGAATAGATTATTCAACAAAGGCTCACACCCCTATGAAGCCATAGGTTTATAAACTCTCACGGGGATGTTGGACGTAGGTGAAAGGGCAATAAAACTCATGCTTAAAAAGGAAAAAATGGATGGATAGACTCGAAAGGCAAGATAAATAGATGAATAAACAATGCAATTTCCTTAAAAATGATTGATTAACAAATAAGATGCTATAAAGAAATGATAGATGTGATAAATAAATGCCTCTAAATATGAAAATAACATGTAATAGTAATCCACCAAAATGTGAAGGTTGGTGAAAGTAGGATTTCACAAGTTAGGTTATGAATCCACTTATTTCCACCAAATACATCAAAAGGGAGATAGAACCAAAGAGATCCAACCTCAATTCTATTACGAAAAGGGTTGAATGCAAAATTTATTCTACTCTCCTTTTTGTTTTAGTTGATAGTGCTTAAGAGATTTGAAATTGAATGCTAGATACAAACTAAATGATAGGAATTTGACATAAAATGACATAAACAACAAGTTATATTTACAACATGCAAACATAGAGCTAGATCTGGGTAGAAGGAATAGAGAGGAACCAATGGCTAAAAAATTAGCTTGAAAGTGCAAGACTGGGATGGGAAAATTTCCTTAGTCCATAGATATTTGATGTAGACAAACAAGAAAATTTTAGAATCAAAATGTTGCTTAGAACTTGTTCCTTGAAGCTAGTTAGAAATTCACGAGATCAAGATGCAAAAGTTGACCCAGTCCTCTAATTTTTGCTCCTGCAAAAGTTAGATTTGATCGTTGTCAAATTTTCTGTCAAAATCTCCATCTGTAGTTCTTGAATCTATCGCCTGCACACAATAAGAAGGAAAATGGTATTTTTGATAGGGGTTTGCCTTAGGTCAAACCTTAGGTCTGGAATTAACCCTTGAACTGAATTGAAATTGAACTTAAAATGGAATTGACTAAATTGGAAAAGCTTTCCTTTTGAGGGAAAGACTAAATTTGAACTAAAATGCTTGAATTGGAATTTGATATCTTGACGAATCTTACTTTGAAGTATTCATGCATAGGTTAATAATGTCATGTAGAATGCCTTCGTATTTTCTTGATCATGGGTGCCATCATGAATGCCTGAAATTTAAGCTCGACCTCGCCTTCACTGCCTTGATGATGTTTGATTGCAGACCCCCTTGAATTTGCAAAAGTACAATTGAATTCCAACTTGAGAGATATTTAGAGGTTACAATATGAGGGGGTTAGGCTTGCTTTTATACCTAACTATACCAAATGTATTTGAAATTTTGGAGTAGGCCAACATGGAGAATGTTTTGTTGCCTCCAAAATGTGACTGTTGCGGGGTCCAAATTTGGGCCCCTTTTGGGAGGACCATGGTGCCCAGGGCATCCTAGTCCTGCTAATCAGGGCTCAAATTTGAACAGTGTCCCACAAGGGCACATAAGATGCATATTTTAGATGGGTGTGAGCAAAATCAAAGCGAAATTAAGGCACAAAAGGCCCAAACACGAAAGTGAGGCCTAGGTGAGGATGAAATTGTATAAGGATACAATTTATGACGTCACATTTCCTTATGAGACTTTTTATCCAAAGTGTTTAATCTTTCATGGATCAACATTCAGTATTTTGAATAGTTCATTGGATCATAGAAAAGCCATTTGTTGAAGGGTCTGATTCTCCTCCCAACAACGTGTCTTTGCATTACCCTTATGCTAGATAAAATATTTGGAAGGAGAGAAATACTAAATTTTTCTATCATGATACCAGGGATATTAGTTATGTTTGAGAAAATGTCAAAAATGAATATTGTTGAATATATCATGCATAGTATTTGTCTACCTCAAATCCCCCGAATGTGAGCATTTATTTAAACAAATCTCTTTGCAACCCCAAACTTTAACAGTGCTTCCCTTACAATCTAAAAAAAGAATAGTTGGATGGACCTTGGAATCCTCCTCCTTTTCAGTATCATAAATTGAACATGCCATGGTGCCTCAAGTGGCAATCTAGATTAGCCTAGTATGGGAGGCACTGCTATATATTTAGATAAATCTATATATTTATTTGTTGAAAATTTGGAATATATAACCAATAATTTAGTGGAGACCAAAACTATTTATAAAGGAATGCAAGATGCCTTCCAAATTTGGTGGCAAAAACTCTAAATTGAATATGATTCAAAGGTAATCATCAACTTGTTATTTGATCCCGAGAGATTCCATAGTAAAAATTTGACAAATAGCAAGATAGTTGGGAAAGATTCAAAGTTTGCAAGACAAGTTCGAGAAGGTTCATTTTAAGTATGTTCCTAGAAAATGTGGTAAAGTAGTGGATAGGTTAGCCATTTGGGCTCCTAACAATTCTAATCTTAATTATTATGTCACCCAAGCTTCAAGAGGATTTGAGAAACATTCTATATTTTGATTTGTCTCAATGAATTACACTACAAAGGAGAACCCTAACTTTGCGCTTTTCAAAATCCTATGTGGAAATTTCAAATCACTCCCAATTTTTTATACCAGCTTATTGTTATACACAATGTGCCACTGAGAGGGGGGGGGGGGTGAATCAATGGTTTTCAAACTTTTCCCTTTAACTATCCTATGTGTGAATATCAATTAATACATCAAACATAAAGCATACTTACCGGTTAGATGGGAGCCTATCACAAATACAATCACACATGAAAAGGGACATCACATAACACCAACATATACAAGGAAAACCCAAGATGGGAAAAAACTCGATGAGAAATGTTGCTGGAGTCTACTGCTCCAATCCGGCCTCACAATGAACTCTGATTACAATGTTTAGGGCACCGACCCAAGGACCTACAACCCCTATACCAAGCTCCAATCCAATGTTCTACAAAGATAACAAATCAATACATAAGTTGTAACCCTGATTATAAGTGAATCTTGCAACCACTGCATATAATCTGTCTACCGGTATCACCCCTTCTCTGCCTTCCTGTCACTCTGCCTCTCTTCATCTCTCTGTTGGATCACTATCTTCTACTCTCTGCTACTACCTTCCGACTTAATTCTATCGGCTACCTTTCTTCTGCTTCTGCTATGTCGAATCTCCTCTTCACATACTCTGAACTTCAACACTCTTTGTCGTCTTCCAACTTGATCTAGCATTACCGGTTGGCTTCACTAATGCTTTCTTGCAGCTTGCCGGTTGCTTTAACCTCCTCTAAAACCTATTATTGGTTGTCTCCCTTCTGCTTGATCTCTATGATCCTTTGCAGATATCAGTCTTCATCTACTTCTCTATTTGGACTTTGGCATTACTTGGCAACATCTCTCTCTGAGGCATCATAAAATTTTGTCTTTGCCTTGCATATTTATGATCTGACTTTCCTGCCAAAAGCAACATTCAAACTTGGCACCTTAGAGTTTCTTCCATTGATCACAAGGCACATCGAATCCAATCAGATCTCCTTCTAGAGATCGATCACTTGCAACAAATCAATCAAGCTCTGCCAATCTCGTGACTTCTAACACATGTTTGCTAAGTTTAGCAAACACAATCCTGTATGTTGACCTGCATCTGTCAAATGCCATAAATGTCTCAGTTGTTTCCTTTGACAAGCGAGCACAACCTGCAACAAATCAATCAAGCTTCGCCAATCTCGTGCACGTCTACTTTACTCTGAGCTACCTTCTGGCAGGCTTGATCACCACTGGTTCTCCCCTGCACTTAGCCTCTTTTCTGCTTACCGGTTGCTTTGATCTTATCGGTTAAGCATATGCTAAATCCTCTCACTGGTTGCATCTCCAACACACAGTTTATATGATCTTCGATGAAGTCATTGAATTTGGCTCTCTACTGCTCTTTCACACTCCACTCTTCAACATTCAACATGCAGCATCGACATCTCCTGGTCTTTGGTTTGCATACATCTATCCATGCTTTCCCACCAAAACACAAATTCAAACACTCACGCGATTAGGGTTTCTTCTTCGACCAACGAGCCATACCATATCCAATCAAAACTCCTCAAATCATGTCTCAAAGATGATTGCCTGTACATCACTACCAACATCGTGTCTTCTAGTGCACGCCTTCCATCTTTAGCAATCTGCATTCAATCTGTTGGCTCATCTTTTGGTCAATTGCCATAAATGGTTTGATGGTTTGCTTCACCTACTTTGATCTATATCCAGACATCTTGCATCGATTAGTGCACTCCATGGATCCGATTAGATACATCCTACCTCAAGCCGCAACTCCTCTGCAACTCAACCCATAACAGTCAGTCAACATTTAAATGTCGACCAACTCTGCAACAACCTCACCGTCACGACACTTCACCGACCTCTGCAAGCTTGCCACTTCAACTCCACGTGGCATCCCTATCGGTATCCATCTCAGCCAAGACCTCTGTGTTAGTTCAGACAGGATCAACGACCAACCACTCAACCGAGTTCATGTACCGGTCCCACTTTGCTTACCAGTTTTCTAGCCTTGCCGGTATATCTTGCCTTGCTGGTTAACCTTCATACCTTCACCTTCCTTGTGCTGGTGAATCATGTCAGTCCGGTCATCAATCATGCCGATCCTTAGCAGCAATCTTGGATGACTCATCGTGTGCATCTTCATCAGACTGAGAGTACTTCACTTTTGTCTCTCGGTCCACTTGGTAGTATGTCGGTATCCTCCTTGTTTACCAATTGACATGTTTCTGCCTTTATATCGGTAGTGTGCATGATATCTTCATGCCATCCATCTCCAACTATTATGCATCTGTGGCAACACCACTTTCCATTTGCATACTAGTAACTCCATGTGTGCCTCATTTTCATTTGACTGGTTCTCTTCTCAACCGGTTTGCCAAGGAGGCAAACTCACCATCTTAACTATTCCTTCTCTACCCTGATAGCACATCACTAATCTCAACCTCAGGGGGCTTCCTCATATTCTACATTACTCATCCGGTCTATGCATCCAATTACCCGCCTTTGCTTGCTCTATCTTATCCCGAAGAGTCATAATGCATTCCATGTATGTTAGGAGATAAGCCAATTAATTACCACTTACCGAGAGAAGTGAATCCTTGTCTCCTGTGGGCCAATGATATAAGAGAATCAGTTATCAACATATTGTGCACTTCAACTTTCAGTTTTGCACTAATATGACCTCCTTGTGTGAGCAGTTACATCTCCTACACATAATCTGGTAGACATCCCCTTTGTCTACTTTACTAACTTGCAGCAGTCCAAACTCTGTCGGTCATGTCACCAACCTGTGATGACCTAGTCTTCCAGTGGGAGTCCTGCAGTTTCACATCCACCTGTCATCAACACAAGTCAACACTAACTTGTGTACCGATGATCTGCAATAGTAGATGACAACAAGGATAACAATACACTTCAACCTCCCATACCGGTTGACATCAATGACAACACAATGCCAACACTTACTTGGCAAGTCTTCTTCTTATAACAAAGGTTTCAGGGCCACATCATCAAATATGATGCCACATCAACATGTTTTTTGCCAAGGTGTCCAAAACAACCCAAAAAATGGTGAGACCAATGATCGTGCAAAAGGGAGACCCGTACTTGTGCAACTAATGTGATATCACATGATTGGTTGCTTATAACAACTATGGGTAGTCATCATCAACAATAACAACTTTAAAGCCACAACTATTGGTGCAATATTATAAAAAAAAATGGACATTAAATTAACAAGTGCGAATATTAAATCAACAAGTACGAGTATTGAATGAATGAATGGGTTTTAATGACGTCCATGAGACCCAACATCCTAAGAGACCCAAAAGTTTCAAATTATCCTAGTTTGAAGTTCTTTTCCATGCTGGATCTTCTCTTGTGAATCTTGATTAAGAGGCTCGCAGTTTTGTGAAGTCTCGACTCTTCAAAAAGCTCGCTCAGACTATCCACTTTTAATTCATTATCAAACTGGCTGTGAATGTCTTCATACGCTGTACACTCCATAATGAAATGCCATTCTGTTTCTACTGTCCTCTTGCTGCAAAACATACACGTTCTTTCTTCCCATTCTTCTTTTGACACCTTCCATCTACTAGTTTCACATCTCAAATGGTGAGATCTAGTCTTTAATTGCACAATTAGAATTTTGACCTTACTATTGATCGCCAACTTCTACCTAGTCCTACGAAGTAGGTCCTCTCCGCTATATATCCTTCTCTACATTGCCCAAGCTTGAACTAATAGCTTTAAGACACGTGAAAATGTACATTGAGATCTATTCAATATGAAAAGTTTTTTAAAATAAATAAATATATAAATAAAAGAAAAAAGCTTTATGAAGCGCTAGTAAATGGTCCAAATTTGCTCATCAAGACCACAAATGAGTTCCCGCCGACTTGAACAAGGTATTCTCTAGAATGCTGGGCGCGAGTTTTTACCTTTTCGCTTGAGCCAGATTGAAAAATTTCCTCAACTAGAACTAGACGAGTCAAGCAATTCGTTCCAGCAGCTATATTTCATCACAGACGATTCCTGCCAACATCTAGAACTAGACGAGTCAAGCAATTCGTTCCAGCAGCTATATTTCATCACAGACGATTCCTGCCAACATATGTATTTGTTGAATCATTAATTTGATATTGTATATTCTCAATATATTTTTTTTGGTTGACGGTGTTGACGGTGTTTAGTATTGCAGTTGCATGGTAGAAAGCACGGATGCAAAGGCTAAACGTGAGTTCGCGAGGTCCCATGATTTTTCAAAGGGCTGCCAATCAGAAAATGAATGCCACCGGAATTTCCTTAAGACCCTTCACTTCATCTGACACACTCTTCACTCCCGGTAGTCAATCTCACATTGCACTTGCAAACTTTTTTAAAATTAGGCGAATAATCCTTTTTGGCATCACTTCAGCCAAAATTAAAGGTGACTGGCGCTAGGTCTTCTTAGTTTTGGATTGGGTAGGAGTTCAGCATTTTACCATCTCTTCTGGGGTTTGAACTTGGATTTAATACTTTTTTTAATTGCTTGAACTCAATTGTCTTAGTTTAAACACTTCAGCATATCTCGGTTTGAATTAGGTGCTTCACTTTGTTAGAAGCCCACTTGGTTTTACCACTAATGGTCGTTTTTCTTAATTTAAACACTTGGTTTTACCTATGGAGCTCATTTTACTTATTCAAACATTTTATCATGCCTTCAGAATTTGAAATCAGACCTTCAACTATGAAACTCCACTAAGTTTTACCATCTGAATTTATAGCTAGTATATTGCTTATAATATTATTAAAGAAGTTGTGCGTGTCTCTGTTACTGCAAATGATACCAGATTCTATTTTGACATTAGGAAATGGCCTTTTGCTGCCATGAAAAAAGAAACTAATATTTACGCAAACCTTCTTTGAGGTTGGTTTTCAATTTCAAAGTGTTTTGTACTGGACCATTTTGTTATTGATGGTTTCTTACTCTGGTCTATGTACCAGGCAAAGGAGACAGCAGAAACGGAGATGCTCAATTGGATTCTTTACAAAAGAAATTGAAAAGGTTGAATACTATTCCTCAATCGCACGCACTACGTGGTCAACATCAGAAATGTCTCTGTCTACAGGTGCACAATAAATCGCCCCTTTGCAGCACTCATTTTGATCAAAGGCATTGGGAAATGTTTTTGTTTTAAAAAATGCTGCTTTGTTTCACATTTTGAATTGTTTTAAGAATGTTGGTATTCTTCGACAATATGGGCAGGTCTTTTTTTCATAAGCAAAATGGCTATTATCTTCATTGTCATTAAGTTTAAATGTTTGTGGTTAGTTATGTTCATGCGAGTGCATTATGTTTTCCAGTCTTTTATCTCAATATTTTTATAACTGGGCTTATTATATTTTGGGGTCAATTTTACTTATTTATGTAGGTTGTAGAATACATATTTCACCTGCATATTTTCTGCATATGGTTATTTACTTATTTCAATTGGATTTGAGTGCTATTGTACTTTTCTTTTTGTCCGAGACAAATGTCAACTGCTTTGCTTATATGGTTTGATCTCTGGAAGGGTGCATTTCATTGTTCTGTTCGATTTCAAGTTTGAAAGCTGATCAGTACGGAACTATTCCCATTATATATACACATGTACATGTAGGCAAACACAAAAAAAGTATTGCATGCATAGTTCCACACACAATTATAGAGAAGTATACATACACAAGCATAGACACAAACATACTACGTCTCACACACATAGACACAATACACACTAATATTCACACACACACTGATATACCATGTGCATGCATACACAATATTGAGTTTTAGTTTTGCACAACGTTTGACAAACTTGCTTTTTTGTAATGTTGTTACAGTTTGGAGGAGAAAATGCAGGGGGAAGGAATCATTCACTTTTTATTCTTCAATATGGGTGAAAAAAGAATTCTTAATATGATTTGAAGAATTGTTCTTGGACTTGGTCAATTCCTTTGTAGCGTTTTACCATGTCCAGTCTCTTATATATGAAAACTGTTGCAGAAATTTGGCTTGGGGGCAGTGCTATAGAGCTTATTGTAGCTGGAGTGGTATGATACAGGTATGGTAATGGCATCATGTGGAATATGTTATTACTTGCTTGATTGTAATTTAGGAAAGTTCCTCTTTAGATCTATTTTGTATTTTTCTGACTTTATCAGATGAAGAATCTATCAATCTAAATTTCTTTATCCAAATTCTTATATTGGGCTGTAGAGTGCTTGTATGCCAGCACTTTTATCCTCACATTTAGACACTGCAAGGTGTACCTCAAGTTGTGGAGTTAAGGCTAGACAGCACTTCACCGAAGCAAATCTGCATTTACAGCAAGTTTCTGTGGAGGTTAGTGCATCCAGAAATCATTTCTCTTTTTAAACAATTCTATTCTTGCCAAGTTAATATTTGAATTATGGAGAACATGAGTGCTTCACTTTTTTTGTTTGTTTGAAAGTGTAGCCTGCTGTTCTTAATATAATACATTGGGAATTAAACTATTGTGATAAAGTTTGAGGAATGCTACTTGTATATATTTCACTTAAAGACAAAATGCTAACTAATATATTTTTGGGAAGCTCTTCAATACAAACAATAGAGAAGCATTTGAATCCTAGAATAATGACAGCTGGTCCTAAATATTTTTTTTTGCTTGGTAACATGCTTCTTTTTCAAACATAGGCCAATAAGAAGCCTTGTACAACACGGTCAAGTTATTGCAATATTTAACTTGCCATAATCATTATTTACCTCTTTCATTGGTATTTCCCAGACAACTAATGTTAAGTATGTTTACAGGTGTAATTATAGCAAGGCATTGATCGGAATCAAGTTTGTAATTTAGGGGACAATATATCAGCTATGGAACTTAATGTACCATAAAAAATGGAAATTGAACTATACCAAACAGAATTAATAGTTGCTAAAATTGCTGAACAAAACAGGTTCTCACTGTAACTGCGAGTGTATATGATGATGACAATCTTTGTAGGAGAGATGTATGCATTGAACTTTGAATTTTTGATTTTAATTCACATTTATGATTTAATTTTTCAAATGAAATCTGAAACAAACTAAAATTTGTTTTGGTACCAAACAAATTCTTTGCTTAAGTTGTGAAAATGTTTGTTGTTTTGCCTAAGTCTACACAAACTTTACCATAGCCCACCTTCTATTTCTTGGTTGAGAGGCCATATGATGCGAGAACTTGAATAGGAACCTTTGGTAAAGCTGGCCAGGCCCAATAAATTCTTGAGACTTGTGAAGCTCCTTGGATTTGACTAGTCTCTAATGAATTATTGTTACTATCAAGTTATCAACAATGTAGCCAAGGTACTAGATTCTATGGATGTTGAAAACGTAGTTGAGAAAATTTTACTCAATAATAATTTGGCTGACCCAAAATTTTCAAAAGCTCGGACTCAGGAAAAACTCAACAGATATTTTGAACATAAAAAAACAATAAATTTTTAAAACAATTCTTCAAAAACATGCATGCTACTGAATTGAGGGAACATATTACTGATTTTATTCATATATAGATAAAAAATAGAGTTTAATATATATCATATGCCAAAACATAAGTTCAATACATATCTGAAATGGTAAATGCATAATCATTAATGATATAAAACGAATTACATATAGGCAATTACATTACGATGTTTCTAAACGAAACAATCAAAAGCAAAAGACAAATAGAAACTATCTAACTAAACCAAGCTTATACTAAATGACCATTAAATAATAATTAATTACTCTAATACCTTCCTTTAATGGTCATCCTATCAACTACACCAAGTTGACCCCTAAATTTTACAAACTTGTCCGTGCTCAAAGACTTGGTGACAATGTTTGCAGTCTGGTCCATAGTTGGAACGTACTGCAAGACCACAGTTCCATCTTCAACAAGTTGACGAATGAAATGTCAATGAAGCTCAACATGTTTGGTTCACTCGTGGAAGATTGGATTCTTGACAAGTTTCAGCACCCTCTAATTGTCACAGTACAAAGGTGAAGGCCTTTCTTGAGACATTTTCATGTCAAAAAGTATCCTTTGAAGCCAAATTGCTTCACATGTTGCCTTAATAGTTCCCCGATACTCTTCTTTTGTCCAGGAAAGAGCTACTACTTGGTGCTTCTTACTGGTCCATGTAACTGTACCCGTGCCAAGACTAAAGACATACCCAAAACTGCAATTTGAGTTTGTAAAACCAATCAGCCGATGATCTTTGTTTTTGTTGTACAGAATGCCAAAGTCAAGTGTCCCTTTCACATATTACAGTACATGCTTCGCTGCAACCCAATGTTCTACTGTAGGGGCTGTTATGAAACAAGATACGTAGCTCATATCATAACTAAGATTAGGTCTAGTGGCCGTAAGGTAGATAAGGCTGCCAACTAGTTGCCTGAATGCTGACTCATTCACCAAGCTCATCATCTTGCAAATCACTGATAAGCTTTTACCACCATCAAATGATACCATGAAATGATAATTCAATGTTTCACACACGTGCCCAAAAATGATTGTCGTGCGGGCAGAAAATCACCGGAAATTGCAAAAAAAAAAAGACAAACCCTTTTTGCCCTAATAAACCCTAGGTGCGATTTGGATAGAGAAAAAATAAATAAGAATCCATGGGTTGCAAAAGACCCATGATCCACAAAAAACCCTACGTCGTGCGATGTTTTGCTGCACCGTTTTATGCAAAAATTTTGTGCCGATTTGGTGATAGAAATCACTCCAAAAAATCATTGCGTGGAATATAGAGGTTGCGCATTGGAAAAACCCTCGCAGAAGACAGACACACAGAAGACACCAAAAAAGCTTGAAAAACCTGCAATTTTTTTTACCATTAGTTGCACGATTTCTCACAGAAATGGAGCTGCAAAAATCCTTAGACACAACTGTGATGTCATAGAAACCCACACAATTTTCAGCACGACTTTAAAACAAAAAAACCCTCGATTTTCTTTTAAAAAAAATCAATTAAAAAACTTCTGAAATAATTTCAGCATTATCTACAAATTTTTTTCTTAAAAAATTCACCAAAAAATTTAAGTGGCTCTGCTACCATGAAATGGTAAATGCATAACTATTAATGAAGTAAAACGAATTACATATATGCAATTACATTACGATGTTTCTAAATGAAACAATCGAAAGCAGAAGATTGAAATAGACACTATCTAACTAAACTACCATTAAATAATAATTAATTACTCTAATAATATCAATTTAAAGTTTCAATATAAATAAAAATTACAAATTAAAGTTTCAATGTTCATAATCTATAAATTTCTTCTATAACTAAAGCTCAAAAAGGGCTGCCATGATGTAGGTGTCCTCAAATTGGATGGCCTTGCTAGAACCCTTCTTTTTCCAAATAAGTTTTTGTTTATATAATAGCTGCTATTTTGTCAAATTGCCTTAGGCTATAACTTTTTCAATGTCTGTGCTACAATTACTCTTGTCAGCAAATATCTCCCCTTTAGAACTTGGTTCTACTTTAACTTCCCTTTTGGGAATTTTCCCTATTGAGTATAGTGTTCTGTGTTCTATTATCTTCTTTCTTCATTGGTTTCTTCATTTTGTGCCACCTCTTCCATATATGCTTCATCCATTTATGTATATAAAGGGATGTGTAATTCTCTATTTGTCCCCAAAAATGTTAATTCCTCCTTATGAGAGTCAAAAATCCCACCGCAATTGACAAATCATTCTAAACTCAATAAGATATTGAAGGTATCAAAGGGCTCCTTCATTCAATGACTTCAAAATCTATCCTCTTCTTTATCCCTAGTAGGTTAAAATCAACATCCCTCTAGGTTCTTGTTGGTGATTCCATCAGCTAGTGCAATATTGTATGGAGTCTTGTGTAATGTAGGTCTTTCGAACTCTTCCATATATGTTTAGGCATAATGCTGAAATCTATGCCATGACCCACCATTACATTCTTAAATCATTTATTGTGAACATGAAATTCAATCAGGACTGGTTTTTGCTTTCGTTTAATAGAAATTTTTACTGTATATCTTATCTGTGGCCTTTTACCAATGGTTCTATTCTTATTTCAATATTTTGCAAGTTGCTTAAGTTTTTCAAGGATGCTCTCTTCTTCCGCAAGGTTGGCTGGCTCTTTAAGTAGCAAGGCTTCCGTTTTTGAAAAGAAAGCCTTGTGGTGATCTTCCTTCCTTTTCTCCTCAACAATGGTTGATTTTGCTTTTACTACAATTAGGTCATGTCCTTGCTTAGTGGGGAAATTCTTCTCTTCTTCACTTTCTTTCTCTAATTCTTCAACAATCATCTTCCTTCTTTTGGTATCTATTCCTCCCTTGGTAATTGTCGCAACTTTGTTTTTCTTCTTCTATTCAGCTATAGCTTTCTTCTTAAGCTTCTCTTTTCCTTATGAGCATTCTTTCTCTAGTTATTCTTCTTTTGTAAGGGACGATTGTGTTGTTTTTGCTATCTTTATCAATTTCCATTCTGAATCATTTCCTAATGTTTTGAGGATCTTTCTTTAGAATTCTTATCATGACATTTGCTCCTTTTGATGCAGTGTGTAATGTTCCCTTTTCTAATGCCTTAGGTTTTGCCCTAATATCACAATCCCAAGCCAAGTAAGGAATGAAATAGAGATATCATTTACCAATTAAATCTTGATTGAGACCCCTCAATCATGTTGGATATAAAATCGACTATTCCTACTAGGGTTAGGGACATTATCTTAATCATTATTGTAAATTACATAATATACACGTGGAATTCTTTTAAGGTTCTACCCAACATTATTGTAAATTACATAATATACACGTGGAATTCTTTTAAGGTTCTACCCAACAACCCATTGTCATTATGGAGCACCACTTGGGAGATCATACAAGGCATCTCGAGCTGTTCCATCCAGCCCAGGAGCATGGAATGACATCTGTCATTTGCCTCCCAGCCCCACTTGGGCTGTCTCTACCAGAATGGCTTCCTCCTTTGCACCATCTCCCTTCCATTGTGGGACAGCTAATTGGCTATAAGCTTTACAGGAATCTTCATCATCATAATTATGCATAATTATAGTAATGATAATAATATATAAATATATATGAACAATAATATGTTAATTAAATCCATTTCTACATGGATGACAAAACAGAAAATCAGTAAGATCATGGTTCATGCATTATGCATCAGACCCAAACACTTAAATAATGCACAGGAACTGTATGCTGAACTTTATTCATGTATTCAGGTTCCTCCTTAATCCCTTTCAATGCCTATATAAATCTGATTTGCTGGTTATACTCAGATATATATTAGTGTATGTCAAATATACTTAGCATATCTCTCACTTCTCAAATCTGTTTTTACTGCATTTCAAATCTGCATATATCCCATTTAAGATCTGCATATCTTCTTCTTCTAGATCTGCATATCTCATTTTCTCCTTTTCTTCTCAATTCTTTTTTCAGATCCCTCCATATATTTCTGATCTGAATCTGCTCTATATCTCCTCTAATTCCACTTCATTCCCCCCGATTCCGTTTGATCCTTATTCCCCTTTAATCTTCTAATGTTAGGGAAAGGCCACACCTCTTCATCATGTCTGCCTTTTGGCAATAGTCACAACCTTTCACAAGCAAGAGCTTCCCCCATAGTAGGGGGGCTGAGAGATTAGCATCCTTTGAAAGAGTACAACCCTTCATAATTTCTGCCCTTTTGAAAGAGTCACTTCCTTATTTACTTCCCATTCTTTTCTTTTCCATTAATCCTTCCTTGATTCACATTCTCCCTTCTTTCTTCCTTTCTCCATATCCCCCCATTCAAATGAAGTTCTCTTCTCCCTTTTATATCTCATGTTTGAGGTAGTCACAACTTTTCATTTCATGCCTTTTGACCATTCAAGATTTGTATCTTCTTCTTCATTATTTTGCCTTTAATAATATTATTAAAAATCAACAACATTGAAAATGGATAAAATGTCTACACCTTTAGGAAGCTGTATCTCATAATAATTCGCTACAAACTTCCTCAAGACCTTACTCGTCCAATCTTTTTTCACTTGAACTTGTTGTAGGTTCCTTGGAGAAACCTTTCCTTTCTCAAATGAGCTAACATAAGCTCCACAACCTATGTTCTTGCTTCCTTCCCTTAAGATCAGCATGTTCTTTATATTTCATTGTACTTTTCTCCAATTTTTTCCTGACTTAGATATAATCAGTAAAATCTTTTGCACACATGTTCTTTCTGCCTAAATCAACAGTGCCCCTTAAAGTGTCGAACACTCTTTGGCTGCACCCATGCACAATCTGAAGTGCAGTTTTGGCTGTTCTTCTATTTAGTGAATTGTTATCAGCAAATTCAGCTTGTGCTAAAACTAAATCCCATTGATTGGGCTTCTTTCCGTCTAAGCATCTCAGTAGATCATGCAAATTCCTATTAAAAAGTTCTATTTGCCCATTCATTTAAGAATGATAAGGCTGAATTGACACTGAAGTTGGTATCTAATTTTCTCCAAACTTACACCAAAGATGACCCACAAATTTGAGGTTTCTATCCCAGACTGCTCTTTGGTAATCCATGGAGGCATCTTTTGATTTCTAGCATGGGATAAAATATGCCATGTTAGAAAATCTATCAACAACGACATAAATAGAATCATTACTTTTTTTCATGGCAGCCCAAGCATAAAATCCATACTTCCATTTACCCATGGCCTTTTCCAAATAAGTGACAGTTGATATAATCCAATGTTTTGGCTTATTCCTTTGGCATGTTGACAAATTCTGCAATTGTGCACCATATGCTTCATGTCTCTCCCCATCTCAGGCCAGTAATAGTTCACTTATTTGGGCTAATGTCTTATCTACTTTAAAATGTAGCTAAGCTGCCACTATGTTTTTCTTGTACATGATTCTGCCTTTTAGAGACTTAAGGTATATGTTAAACATTTTTACCAAAATAATAATAGTCCCTCTTGGATGAAACAATCCAGCCATGGTGTTTTTGTTTTGGTCCATTGGACTCTTACATGCTGTCCATGCTTCCTTGAAATCCATATCATACTTGTACAACACCCTCATGGTATTAAAACTGGTGACTTCTACTGTTATTAGTCAACAATAAACATCATCTACTTGATGCATCTACTGCTCAGTTAGATTTACCACTTCTATGCTTCAAAGCAAATGAATAATTTGGCCAAAATTCAACTCGTTTCATATGGCTCAAATGAAGTTTATTTTGGTTGTATATGTATTGCAATGTCTGATGATCTTTCTATAAGACAAATTTCTTAGGTAGCAAATAGTGTCTTCACTTCTTAAATGCTTGGATGATGGCATAAAACTCCTAATCATATATCAGAATGAGCAAGACGCTCATAAATAATACCAGAGTATTTACAAGAATAGCAAGTTTCTAATAAGAAATTGCTGAGAAGATCGTAGAAGATCTTACTAAAATAGAATATACACTATTGAGCATTAATACTAAAATTAACATTATTTTAATATTCTAATACCCTCCCTTAATGCTCAATCTATTAACTACACCTATAGACCCCTTGAATTTTACAAATTTATCAGGACCAAGGGGCTTGGTGAAGATGTTTGCTGGCTGCTCCGAGGTAGGAACATACAGCAACTGGATAGATCCGTCTTCAACCAGCTGTCGAATATAGTGACAATGAGTTTCCACATGCTTGGTTCTTTCATGGAAGACTAGATTCTTGGCGAGTTTGAGCACTCCCTGATTATCACAAAACAAGGGACTTGGACCTGACTGGGAGACATGCATATCCGCAAGCATTCGTCGAAGCCAAACCGCCTCACAAGATGCCTTAACCGCTCCTTGATACTCTGCTTCTGTCGAGGAGAGAGCCACTGCCTGCTGCTTCTTACTAGTCCATGTGACAGCACCAGATCCCAAACTAAACACATACCCTACTGTAGATTTACGGTCATCAACCGAACCTGCCCAGTCAGAATCTGTGTAACCACTGAGTGTAGGATTAGAACTCCGAGTGTACAGAAGTCCATAATCAGGAGTGCCACTCACATAACGCAGCACACGCTTCGTTGCTATCTAATGATCAGCCTTGGGAGCTGTCATGAAGTGTGAAATGTAGCTCACTGCAAAACTGATGTCAGGTCTAGTGGTAGTAAGATAGATGAGACTGCCCACTACTTGCCTGAACAAAGATTCATCCACAACTGGTGAAGATGACTGAGCTGAAAGTTTGAGCCCGGGTTCCATAGGAGTAGAGGCAGGTTTGCAATCCTGCATTCTGAACCTGTGCACAAGACTTCTGGCATACTTGGACTGAGAGAGAAAGATACTATTCTCAGTCTGCCAAACTTCAACTCCTAAGCAGTAATGTAGAAGTCCCAAATCTGTCATATCAAAGGTGCGGCACAAATCCTATTTGATCTCAGTGATCAAATGTGCTGAACTGCCAGTAATGATTAAGCCATCCACATAGACAACCACAAACAGAACATCATTACTAGTATGCTTGATATATAGGTTTGCATCAGATGGACTCCGCTGAAAACCATGATCTGTCAGGTACTTATCAATTTTCATGTACCAAGCCCGAGGAGCTTGTTTCAGACCATAGAGTGCTTTGACTAGTCTACAGACCTTCTGTTCTTGACCAGCAACCTTGAATCCTGGGGGTTGCATCATGTAGACTTCTTCCTGTAAGTCACCATTCAAAAAGGCACTCTTGACGTCCATCTGATGGACTTTCCAACTGAACTGGGCTGCCAAGGCAAGAACGAGCCGTATGGTACTCATTTTGGCTGCAGGAGCAAAAGTCTCCCCGTAGTCAATGCCTTCTTTCTGTGAGAACCCACGAGCAACAAGACGAGCCTTATACTTGTCTAGGGTTCCATCAACTTTGTATTTTACTTTGTACACCCATTTGCAGCTAATGGGCTTCTTCCCTGAAGGAAGATCAGAAAGGGCCCAAGTGTGATTCTTCTGAAGACTCTGGAACTCAGCTTCCATAGCTTGTTCCCACTCAGGTATACCTTTAGCCTTTGAATATGTCTGAGGCTCAAAAACACTGTGTATGTTAGCCATGAGAGCAAAATTGACTGTATGCTGCTGTTTGCTCTTATTACGAGAGGTTCTACCCTCAATGAGCTCAGTATCCCTGAGATCACCAATGGTCTTGGCCCACCATTTAGGTCGGACAGTAGAAGTGCTAACATCTGGTGGAGCTGGAAGAGGCTCAGGATCAGGAACAAGAGCAGCAGGAGGAGGATTATTCTCCGGAGTGAACTCAGGTAGTGCATCATCGAAAATAGATTTTGCATCATCCCTCCCATCAGGTGAACCTAATGGAATAAGAACATTGTGAGGCTGATCCTCAGAACACTGCCTAGAAGAAGGGGACTGAAAGAATCCTCTGTCTTCATCAAATACAACATCACGACTGAAGATAAGACGTTCAGTGTCTATATCTATCAGTTTGTAGGCCTTATGGTGATCACTGTATTCTGTCATCATGAGTTTCTGACTTTTGGAATCCAACTTGGAGCGCTTAGCATCTGGAATCCAAACATAGGCAACAAAGCCAAAAACCTTCAGGTGGTTGATCTTAGGCTTCCGACCAGACCAAACCTCTTCTGGAGTCTTTCCCTTAACAGCCTGAGTAGGGGAACGGTTAAGGAGGTAGACAGCAGTAAACATTGCTTCAGCCCAATACTTATTCGGAACACTCCTGTGTTGTAACATAGAGCGAGCCATCTCAACAACCATACGATTGCGACGCTCGACAACACTGTTTTGCTGAGGAGTGTAGGGTGTAGTCAACTGGCGTTCGATGCCATGGGTATCACAAAAGTTGGAGAATGCAGAAGAACAAAATTCCCCGCGTTATCTATCCTAAGAGTAATGATGCTGCGAAGGACTTAAACTTCTGAAAGATACTAAATACATCTGATTTGTGTTTAAGAAAGTACACCCACATCTTTCTACTAAAATCATCTACAATAAGCAAAAAGTATTTGCAACCAGTAACAGAAGATGTATTCATAGGACCACAAATATCAGCATGAAGTAATTGAAGTACCTTAGATGCGTGCCAAGACTTTCCATGTGTGAATGAAGTCCGATGCTGTTTGCCAGCTTGACAGGCGCCACATACTCCAAGATGCTGAGTCTGAATATAAGGTAACCTTGAAACAAGTCCCTCCCGAGATAGCTGAGAGAGATACTGAATGTTGAGATGTCCATATCTCTGATGCCACAAAGTGCTGAGAGGAGAAACACGAGCTGCCAGAGCCACTTTAGGAGAATCACCAATGTCAAGAAGCTTGTATAGGCCATGATCCTCTAGACCAACAACAACAGTAAGACGAGTCTCTCGATCAATGATGGAACACTTGTGAGCACTGAACACCACATCTAGCTGAGGAGAATTCCTCATAATCTGACTGACAGAGAGCAGATTAAGTTCCATACCAGGAACATAGTACACATTTAGGAAGATGAGATTCCTGCCACCAGACTGTATCTGAACAGTGCCTTTGCCAACAACTGTATACTCCTCACCTCCGCCAAATACAACGGAATCACTGAAAGATGAGAAGTCTGTAAACCAGTCACGCCGATGAGAAAAGTGGCGTGACGCACCAGAGTCGATGTACCAAGCAGAAGACCTGGCATGATTTGAAGACCTCTAAGCCATAAAGGCATAAAAGGCAGAGTCCTTCTGCTCGGAATGTTCAGCAACATGCACCTTCTGGTGTGACCCTCCCTGCTTCTTTTGTTCAGAAGCGAGCCTCTGACGGCAATCTTTCTTCATGTGGCCGTACTCGTGACAGTAATTGCACTGCACATTCTTCTTCTTAGCACCATCCTGTGTCTAAGAAGAGCCTTTCTGCTGAGAGGACTGAAATTTTCCTTTATCCTTGTGAAAGGATTGGGTTGTGACGGCATTTTCCGAGGAGGTTGACGTAGTACCACTACCAAACTGTTGTTTCCAACGATCCTGTTGTAGAAGTTTGGTGCACAATTCTGAAAACTTCAGGTCAACATTAGTTGAAGTAATATTGAGGGTCTCAATGAAGTGTTCATACGATTTCAGAAGACTTTTCAGAGTGATTATGACCATGTCTTCTTCCTTCATAGTCCAACCAATAGCTTCGAGCTGATCTCGAATGTCCTTAATCCTCGTGAGGTGTTCCTGTAAGGACATGTGTTCGTCCATCATAATGGAGAACAGCTGATTCTTCAGAAAGAATGCTCGATTCTTGTCGGATGTCTCATGCAATTCCTTCAGATGCTTCCAGATGTCGAAAGCTGCTTGCCGGAAGGAATCTGTGGTAACTGATCATCAGTCACGGAGAGTTTGAGAAGCATAACTGCCTCCCAATTGCGTTCATCAAACTTATCTTGATCTGCACCAGGTGTACCAGGACTGAGCTCTTTTCCCAAAACAAGTTGGTCAAGACACCTATATTCGAAAATGGTCAACATATGCTGCTTCTAGATGTTGTAATTGTTTCCATTAAAGCGTTGATTGCCTTCTAACATTAGGTTGGTTAGAGAAGCCATTTGCACGTTTCCCAAGGCACAGAAAATAACAAGAAGAGACAGGTACAACTGCAACAGGCACGGATTTCAAGAAAAAATTTCCGGCTGACCCAAAAAAATCCAAAGACAACCTAGAAATTCTTGCGAAAAACCCAGAAGGAATTTGTTGTCGGAATCTGGATCCGCTAGCTCGAAAATCGAAGCACCCCCAAAAATCGGACAACTACCTAGATTAGGGTTCGAAAAACCCACCAAGAATCTGCAAGAATAATTTATTTTCGATGGAAATTGAAGGTAAACACCATAATCGAAAAAATCAGAGGGTCGTGGAAGCCATGAAATGCCCAGAAAAATTTGCAGTCGAAAGGAACTTGGTACGGGAGTCGCGCCACCAAAATAGACGTCCACACGGGTTTGAAAACCCACAGTAACAGTCTACAGGTCACGACTCGTCTGCAGGGCACGCACAGAAAACAGGCTGCAGGTTGCGACGAGTCTACAGGTTGCGCCGAGGTTGCAGGTCACGACGAGTATGCAGGTCGTGCCGAGGTTGCAGGTCACTCACAGAGACACAAATGGTGGCTCGACTAGTCTTGCAGGTCGCGCACAGAGCCACGAACGCTGCCGAACAGAAGACAAATCGCCTTAAAATCGCGTCACCTGCACCCCGAATTGCTAGCAGATAGCACTGCGGAAGACCACGGGTTGTGAAAAAAAAATGCGACTGTTCAAAAAACACGAAGTAGTCACAGGAGCTAGGGATTTTTTTTTTTTAAAACCCTAGATGAGTTTTTAAGATTAATTGGAATAATTTTCGAAAATTTCCACTAATTGGAAATTAGAATTAAAAAATTTCCGAAAAAATTCTCCTAAAGCTCTGATACCATAAAACAGTGCGAGACACGCAATGGATTTCAAAGAATTGATTAATTAACAGAATGAGCAAGACGCTCATAAATAATACAAGAGTATTTACAAGAATAGCAAGTTTCTAATAAGAAACTGTTGAGAAGATCGTAGAAGATCTTACTAAAATAGAATATACACTATTGAGCATTAATACTAAAATTAACATTATTTTAATATTCTAATACTTTCTTTTAGCCTCCTTTAACTTATCATTAAAGAAGCAATAGGTTTACCTTCTTGGCTCAAGACCCCTCCAATTGTCGTTCCACATACATCCTAGTTTAGTTGGAACAATTTGCAAAACTTTGTAATGCCAAGACAGGTTGCGCTGTTATCTTTTCCTTCAAGAGCTGAAAACTCTTTTTTTTTGTTGTTGTCAATTGAAAATAAGTCCTACCACCCTTCATAGTTTTCTTGATAAGTCCATAAATGCCGCCAAAATATTGAATAAACTTCCTATAGAAGCTTGCTAGGCCATAAAAACCCCTTGCCTCAAAGGTACTTAGTGGTGATGGTCACTCTATAATGGCCTTTACTTTTTTTGGATGCATTTTTAGACCGTCCTATGAAATAACAAATCCTAGATACACATGCTCTTTTATCATAAAACTGCACTTTTTTCAAATTTATAAGCAATTTCTCTTCAATTGTTTAAATCCTCTAAATGCTCTTCTTTGATCTTGTTGAAATTTGAGATATCTTTCAAATAATCCTAGGTTCCTTGGGGATGCGTCCTTTTAAAATTTGACCTTGTTGGGATGTTTTGGAGACATAGGCATTAGTAGGAAATGTCCCCACCTTGTCCCTGATTTTGGAAGTTGGAAACGTTTTAGGGATGCTATTTTTTGGATAGGAAATGCCAGGGAATGGCAATGTTATTTGTTCCCTACAATTTAGTCAACATAAAATGCACTTTAAGAGAAAGGTACAAAACTTAAAAAATGGGTCGGGGGGCCCACAGGTACCTCTTTACACCAGTCCTAAACCTAAAATGCCACACTAACAACTAAAAACAAAAAACAAATTCATTTCACTATTTTTCCATATTGTGAAGAAGAAGACAAAGGAGGAGAACAATTACGAGAAGAGAAAAGAATAGCAGTGAGAAGAAAGCTTTGAGCACATCAAAACTACATCATTAACTTGAAAGCAATAAATTTATGAATAGTAGCATACGCTTTTGTTAATGTTTTTAGCAGGAGGAGATTTCATTTTGCCTGCGATGGTTTCTTCCTACACTTCTAAGGGAAGCTGATGTGTAACAGCTTCCTTGATAACTGTCACCGACCGGCATGTATGACTTGCAGCTTTGTGGGAGCCTCGTGCATGCTGGCAGTGGTTTCTTTCCTCTTCGTATTCCATCCCGAAAGAGGTTCACTTGTGTCTACGTCTTATGGCTCTTGTCGGTGCCAGAGTTTGTAACGGCAAGTATTGTAACTGCTGTCCAGCATATTGCGTGATCTGGATGTTGGCTTGTCATCTCCTCCATCTCAGACATTTTCAAGCCTCGTCGTTTCTTTAAAGGAGGTCAGTATTTCGTATTTTGGAGGATGAGAAGTCCTTAAAGAGAGACTATTATATATTTGTATGAGTGATCATTCAGGGGTGGAGTTTTTTGACAGTATTTTTTCTGTAGCATCTCTGTATCTTCTTCAGCGTATATATCTTCTTTGTCTTCTTGTGTATAATTGAGGGATGATTATTAAATGTCTCAGAAAGCTTCATGCTCGCCGTATTGTAGAAGGCTAGAAGCCTTCAGTTTCAGATGTTATCGGCTTCATCTTCTGATTGTTAAGGGTTAACAATTGTGTCTAGATCATTCAGTTTGACAGCTTTTGTATTCAAGTTTGTGACTTCAATAAAGTTTGATTTTTGGTGTGGCTGGGTTTTTCATCCTCAAGTGGAGGGTTTTCCCAGGATAAATACTTGTGTATCTTGTTCTTGTGAAATTTTATTGTTTCAGTTTTTTGTTTCTTATGTTTCCGGTTCTAACATTAACAGCTTTGAGGGTTTTTGTGGTCCCAAAGGCTTTAATTTTGGTTTAGTTGTAGAGGCTCTACCCATCAAGCTCACCGTGTATCACGACAAGGGACACACAAGGAGCACTGCCCCTTGAACCTCGTGAGGGGTGCTGCCTCTCAACCCCACTCACAACTTATATAGTTAATCAAGAGGAAAAGGCTTACCACTTGACAATTGCAAAAGTTGGTGGTTGCGAGTAGTGCCTTGCAACTTTAGGATCAAGAAAGGCTTAAATGTCATGGAACTTCAACCATGCATTGGGATGTTGATCTTGAAGGTGCTGCACAAGTTGACGAGGAGGACACACTAGAGGGATTGGTTGGACTTTTATTGGATGAGGCAGTCCCTTATAATGGTAGTGATTTAGGCTTAGACTCCAATTTTGATGTAATGTTAGCAGATGCTGACTACGGGCAGTGACACATTTTCTATATGATTCCCTTTTTAATGTTAGCAGATGCTGATTAGGGGCAGTGACACATTTTCTGTGTGATACATAACTTTTAGCTTGTAACTCCTCTCAAGAGATTCCCTTCTAAAATTAGTTTATAATTCTCATACTTAAAATAATATTCCTAAGAGTTACAAAAGGCCTTATTATGCACCATTTAGACTGCTCATAATAATAAAATATAAGTTGACCCTTACAATAATATTCAAATATTATTGTGACTTGTTGGAGCTCAAAATCACTGGCTTGGTGAACCCTAAGAATATGCCATTTTATATGTTCAGGATCAACAATTGATTTTGACCAACTAATGGAATGACCAATCTGGTTCGAATTCCCTACTCTTCAGGCTCTACTAGACCTAGGCAGGTTTACCTTTCGATTATGCAGTAATCTTGCTTTAATCTATCTTTTATCTCTATCTCAGAATGGCATGAACTTCTAGAATAGATCAATCTGACTTCTAACCCTACTCCTATCTCCTACTTGCATAAAACTGAAATTGAAAGTAAATATGAATATGATTATTTTAACTGATTAGTGCTTTCTATCTACTGGGCAACAAAGTCAATATTCTGTTTCTTCACTGGTTGTATACCACTCCGTCAGACAATTTTTAAATTCACAGCTTGTGTAAATCTTTCAATTATTTGGCTCCTGATATGTTTAATAAATTGTCTTATTACTATGATCCATCCACTTGAATTTAATCTCTCCTTTAGAGAACCGAGCAAACAATTCATACAAAGATGTTTAAAGATTCTTTGACCAATTTGAAATATACTTGATATTCAAATTAATATAATAAGAAATTCACAACAAACAGAACTCTCCAAATAATCTTGACTGCTTGAGCCAATATAACAGGTGAAACCAATTTTGAAAACATTCAACTGTATTCGTTGCATAGTATTAAGAGGGAACCAAATACTTTACAGAAGTTTTTTTTTGTGATGGTATATTACAAACGATGATATATATATTCTACACTCCCTCTTTTCCTAATTTTATCTTACATATATACATTACAATTTTAGGGTTGTGACCCTTCACATTGTTCAGTGCAACTCTCCATTTAATTTTAATCTCTTTAATCTTTTTACTTCGTGAAGATAGTTATAAGTTATAACAATAGTTTTCCTTTACTGGCAACTTCCTGTTTATACTTTTCGATTCTCATGAAATAATTTTCACTTGATTGAAAATAATTCTCCCTTTCACTTTGTTGTTCCTGTTAAAGTCTTCATAAGCAATTGATTTTTATTTGGCCTAAATTATTCTTCTGGCATCTTTACCCAAGTTGTATTTTTGGTGTAAAACCATTTTCTCCCTCTTTAAGTGAAAATAATTCACTTAGTCCTTTATATTCTTCATTTACCAAAATCCACATTAAAGCATCCTCACTTTTTACTACTAATTTATCAATTATATTATCCTAATGAAAATATTTTCTATCCTGGAGTGAAAATTCTTCCTTATTTATGATTCACTTTTCTGAGTGTGACACTTTTCACTTTGAGTAAAATAATTCATCTTCTTAATCATTCTTTGTGACGCATCATTAACCTCTGCCTTTATTTCTCTCCTGAATTTCCTGTAATCAAGATTTCCTTTAAATTGCTAATCATATCTATTTATGACCTCATCAAGATCTTCAAATGTCTCGTCCGCAATTGAAAAATGTTTTCCAAGTTGAAGAATATTTTACCCCTTGGTGAAAATATGTACTTATGCCCTGAAGTAAAATCTTGTTTTGATATATTACCTTAATCAGTGATAATCCTTTAGTTGCCCCTGTGTTAATTATTTTGCACCTTATCCCTTTTATAAATAAATCCCTCAAATTTATTGATTTTCTATAAAATATCTCACCCCTATATTTATTTATATATATATTTCCCTGGTCAGTGGATTTTACTTCAAAATGAAGAGTCCTCAAGTAAGGCGCCTCATGCTACACATCATCTACCTCACTGTCACTGAACATCTGATACGATGCTCATTATTAAAGTGT